>NC_056742.1:25035339-25227839 GCF_019279795.1 Protopterus annectens | reverse complement strand
ATATATACCGAACAAGAGAGGTCCCAGGACTGAGCCTTGTGGGACACCACTTGTAACTGGTTTGGAGTCTGACATGGCTCCAGCAATTCTAACCATGTGGGTTCTGTCCTTGAGCCAATTTGCAATCCATCTAGTGACATAGGGATTTATATTTAAGCTGGTGAGCTTATCTATAATGCCCGAGTGGGGTATTGTATCGAAGGCTTTTGCGAGGTCCAAGTAGGCTGTGTGGACCACCTTCCCCTCGTCAATGGCCTTGGTGACTGTTTCAAAGAAATCAAACAGGTTTAAGAGGCAGGATCTGCCCTTAACAAAGCCGAACTGGGTAGGATCCAGTGTCTGTAGGTCCCCAATATCTTTATTTATGAGGTCCATGATGATCCATTCCATAGCTTTGCAGACCAAGCTAGTCAGGCTTATGGGGCGATAGTTTCCAGGATCCGTTGAGGCACCACCTTTATGAAGAGGGACCACTGTTGCTGTATGCCACTCTTTGGGCACATATCCTGTAGTAAGGCTGAGATTGAACAGTAGTTTTATGTTTGGGTTTAGCTCTTCTTGGAGTTCATGTAGGATGCAGCCCGGGACACCGTCTGGTCCCATTGATGCTGTGTTTTTTGCTTTGGAAAGGGCAGCTCTTACCTGAGCATCTGAGATGTCAGGGGGGCTGCACTCTGCTGGGATAGATATTTGCCCTTTTGGTGGTTATACTCATGGTGGTGTGGTAGGGAATATCTCAGGCTTGAACCCTGTACCTTGTATGCAGGTGTTAAAGACCTGAATTCCCTACTCACCACCATTTGTAAAAAAATTGCACATTTTTGCCTCATATTTGATCTGATCTATTCCTCATAATATCTGCGGATTGTAAATATTGCAATGCTTGATATTTGATGGTGCAGTGGTAGCATTGTTTCCTCACAGCTGCAGGTTCTTGGGTTTGATTCTTGGCTGGGGTGCCTTCTTTGTGGGGGGGGGGGTTGTATCTTCTCCCTGTGTTTGTGTGGTTTTGCTTTTGTGTCCTCCCATGTTACAAAGACATGTCTGCATTATTTCTTCCTGGGCCTCTGCTGAAAATTGTTTTTTTGTTCCAAGTCAGACTGTCCTGATTCACAAATGTTAAACAAGATTAACAGGCATTTGAATTTCAGACTTCAGGTTTCTGAATGTTTACTTCCTTACATATTTGATGGTGCAGTGGCAGTATTGTTGCCTCACAGCTATCATTTTTCTGGTTTTATTCTTTCCTGGGGTGCCTTCTGTGTGGAGTCTGCATCTTATCCCTGTGTTTGTGTGGATTTGCTCTGGTGTCTTGCCATTTTACAAAGACATGTGTCTACAGTATTTCTCCCTGGGCCTCTGCTGAAATTTTTTTTTCCATCAGAAGTAAAATTGACAGGCATTTGAATTTCAGACTTCACATTCTTCAGAAAATACATAGTAAAACAACTTTTTTATTCTAGCAATAAATATATAGTAACACAACCTTTTATTATAGCAATTTTTTAAGTTTATAAGATGACTATTTGAAATTTGTCCTTATTTTTGGGACTGTAATACCCTGTTATTGGCTGTTTCCAGGTTGTTTGTGCTAAGGTTGACAGCTATGGAAAGAACTGAATTCACTGAATATGTTTGAGGGCTGTATTCCCTCATTACTGGGTTTGTCCAGGTGTTTTGTGCTAAGAGGTTGACAACTATGGTGAGAACTGAATTCATTAAATGATAGCCATTTAAGTTTCAGTCTTCCTCTCCTTCACAAAGCAGCTGATTTGGCATAGTGGTATGTTGCTCTTGACTGTTTTGCACAGGGACCTTGGCAGTAAAATGTACGGTGGTAACACAGCATTTTTCTTTCACTAAGCAGGTGATTTGGCATAGTGGTATGTTGTTCTAACTCTTTTGCACAGGGACCTTGGCAGTAAAATGTATGGTGGTAACACAGCATTTTATTCTAGCAGCTTTCCAAGATTATACAAGAAATGTTTAATGTGTCCCTGGTTTTTGCCCTTTTGACCCACCCCAATAAATTTGTCTTTTTCCAGACCTCTTGTGCTGCGAAGCTGAGATGCAGTTGAGTATTGAGTAGATTTTACAAGGAGCTGAGAGCTGCAGGGGAAGAGAAGTTTAGTGCTGATTATGCTAAGTCAGCTCACATTGCTAATAGCACAACAGGTTGTGTACTTGCTTTTGATGCAGAAGGTTGTTGGTTCTACTCCCATAAGGAGTGAATGCTGCCGTACTGAAAGTTAAGATACTAACTATGAGCCTGTTGTCAGTTTGCCATCCATTTCCTATTGCAATATTACTAGCTTATTCTTAATGTAATTTAGGCAATTTATTCCTCAGGGGCATCAGACACTTTATTTTTCGATGAAACCATGAAATATAAAGGTGATTGCTAGCAGCAACCTGTTCATTACAGATTTATTTAACTTGGAATTATTTAGATGACTTTTTTACTACTTCAGAGATTGTGCATATTTACTGATAATGGTGGACTGTAGAATTGTGCATATTTACTGATAATAGTGGACTGTAGAAGTTTGAGTAGACTTTTATGATGGAAATGTTCTGAATTGGGCAGTTTTGTTTCATTGTTTACTGGAAAAATGTTCAAAGCAATAGGAAGGTGTATCAAAGAGCACGAGTATGTTTCATATGCAAGGGGCCTATGATTTGAAAACAGCCCAGAATTAATTTTTATCTGCCATGGGTAAATGTATTTTCTTTGAATGTGGGATTTAATGTTGTTTCAATGAATGTGAGTTTCAAGGGCAGAGAAGTTTTAATGCCAAGTTTGTTTAGCAGATGTCTTAATGTTTGTGCTGTAAAATGCAAAATAAAGCTTTCAAATGAAGTTCAAATCATCATAGAAGTAAATCAGTATGCACATTAGTGTTTATAGTAAATGGAGTGAAATAGCAAAGTAATGGATCATTGGAATGGCTGCAGGGGGAGGCTCCATTCGACCATGGTTTTGTGAGGGGGATGGGCGGCAAACTTAGGCAGCCCCAGCTGAACTATACCTCCTGACTGTCCAGATTTTCAAAGAATTAATACATTTTTTGCTTCTTATTTTTGGTTTGTTCCTCATAAAATTTGTGGTTTTCTGGCAAATCATTTAGGAATTAAGTCACTAAATAATGACACACTAGTTTCAGACTTCATAACCTTCAGAAAAATGCATGCTAAAGTAAGACCTGTTCTATCAACTGTCCCAGTTTATACAAGAGCAATTTTTAGTACTGTTTATATGTTCCCCCAATATATTTGGCCTTGTCCAGATTTATTACATTAACAGGTTGAGAGGTACATGCAAATAAATTGCTTTATAGAATTAGGCATAGCCAAACCTCTTAACTATCCTTGATTTTGGCTCAAAATGTTGCTCTTCCCCTAATGATCCCTCCACAAAATAGCAATTTTGGAAGCAAACATGGAGGGTTTATAATTAAGAAATAACTGTAATGATCAGATTACTTTTATTTCAGAAATGCATGTAGATTACTTTATTTTGTCAGCTGCTCAAGTTAGCAGTACTAATATTAAAGTGTCCCTTCTTTGACAGGTTCCCAGCTGTATTGTGTTGCTATTTTATATTTTTACATCACATTTTGGTCCATTTTTCATAAAATTGTGTTTTTGTTTTTGGCAAATTAGTGACAAATAATTAAAGACTGAAGTTAGAAAATAATGACAGACATTTGAGTTTCAGATTTCATACCATTCAGAAAATTCATACTAATGCAAGACCTCTATTAGCTTTCTAAGTTTATAAGATCAATACTTTAAAAACTGTCCTTATTTTTGGGCCTTTGCCCCATTTCTTTGTATGACATTGTCCAGATTTCTTGCTCTGAGGTTGAGAGGTATGACAAATGTGTCAGGGCTATCACAAGTCAGCCAGAGACATTTCAAACTGTGACATACTTGTTGCACCCCAGTCCCCCATGTAGTGACTCTGGATGTGTCGAAGCACGGCAAGGAGTAGTTATGCAGTGTAAATGTGCAGAGAATCCCACCCATCCAAGGTAGACACAAGTACTAGAGTGGCTTTTCATCTGTCCTTGATTTTTACAGAATGGTCTGGTTTCTGTCATATTTTTTGGACTGTTGATTTATGCTTATTACTCAAAGTGCCTGTTGCTCTGTTTTTAAGTAGCAATACTTTAATGACCATCAGGTAAGCTTGGCTGAGATTGCAAGATGCAAGTAAGCTTTAATAAGCATACTGTTAAAGAATTGCCAGCATTGAAAGCCTTTCTGTTGCCATGTAGAGAATACTTAACTAGATAATGTATAAGCCTTGGGTATTGAAATGCATCTGCCAGTATTTGTAATAAAGGACAGAATTACATTATTTTAAGAGTCTCATTACACTTGGAGACTTCCAGTCATCTCTGCAGGCTTTACCCGTAAACCAAATGCCAATCGCATGGTCCATAACCTGTACAGTAATCCTTTTAAGCAATGTATCTTGAGCTTATTTCTTGTTTGCTTTTCATTTTTTACTTTGATCATGTTTTCCCCATGAAACAAGTAAATGTCAGGCAGCAGGTCTTTTTTTGGATAAGGAACATTTTTACAAGTGGGGACATTGGCGATTTCTACTTTCAGCATGTTACTTGTTACTTTAATAAAGCTGAATATAAATTATAATTAGAACTGCAGTGCAAGAAGTGGTTTGAGTTGAGTGCTGCTTGTTTTTCTTATACTTGATTTTGACTGGCATTCCATTAATGTATTTAAAAAAAAGTAAGTTATTTTTTCATGCCTCACAACCTTTTTTGTTTCCATATAGGTATTAAGCTGCCATGCAGCCAATGCATTGAAATATTTTTATTCTTCTACACTTCATTTTGTCTTGATTGGACTCTCATAATGACAGTTTGGCACCCAAGGCAGTATATTTAGTTTTTGTGGTTTGCTACTACAGGTGTGTGTGTGTGTTAGGGAATACCTCAGGCTTGAACCCTGTACCTTGTATGCAGGTGTTAAAGACCTGAATTCCCTACCCACCACCATTTGTAAAAAAAAATTGCAGATTTTTGCCTCATATTTGATCTGATCTGTTCCTCATAATATCTGTGGTTTGTAAATGCTGCAATGCTTGATATTTGATGGTGCAGTGGTAGAATTGTTGCCTCACAGCTGTAGGTTCTCAGGTTTGATTCTTGGCTGGGGTGCCTTCTTTGTGGGGGTCTGTATCTTCTCCCTGTGTTTGTGTGGGTTTGCTTTTGTGTCCTCCCATGTTACAAAGACATGTCTGCATTATTTCTTCCTGGGCCTCTGCTGAAATTTTTTTTTTTTGTTCCAAGTCAGACGGTCCTGATTAACAAATGTTAAATAAAATTGATAGGTATTTGAATTTCAGACTTCAGGTTTCTGAATGTTTAATTCCTTGCTTATTTGATGGTGCAGTGGTAGTATTGTTGCCTCACAGCTATAGGTTTTCTGGTTTGATTTTTAGCTGGGGTGCCTTCTGTGTGGAGTCTGCATCTCCTCTCTGTGTTTGTGTGGATTTGCTCTGGTGCCCTGTCATTTTACAAAGACGTGTCTGCAGTATTTCTCCCTAGGTCTCTGCTGAAAATTGTTTTTGTTCTGTCAGCAGTAAAATTGACAGGCATTTGAATTTCAGACTTCATGTTCTTCAGAAAATACATAGTAACACAACCGTAACACAACCTTTTATTCTAGCAATTTTCTAAGTTTATAAGATGAATATTTGAAATTTGACCCTATTTTTGGGACTGTATTCCCCCATTATTGGCTTCGTCCAGGTTTTTTGTGCTAAGGTTGACAGCTATGGCAAGAACTGAATTCACTGAATATGTTTGAGGGCTGTATTCCCTCATTACTGGGTTTGTCCAGGTGTTTTGTACTAAGAGGTTGACAGCTATGGTGAGAACTGAATTCACTAAATGATAGCCATTTAAGTTTCAGTCTTCCTCTCTTTTACAAAGCAGCTGATTTGGTGTAGTGGTATGTTGCTCTGACTGTTTTGCACAGGGACTTTGGCAGTAAAATGTATGGTGGTAACGCAGTATTTCTCTTTCACAAAGCAGCTGATTTGGCATAGTGGTATGTTGCTCTGACTGTTTTGCACAGGGACCTTGGCAGTAAAATGTATGGTGGTAACACAACATTTTATTCTAGCAACTTTCCAAGATTATATAAGCAATGTTTAATGTGCCCCTGGTTTTTGGGCTTTTGACCCACCCCCCCAATACATTTTGGCTTTTTCCAGTTTTCTTGTGCTACGAAGTTGAGATGCAGTTGAGTATTGAGTAGATTTTACAAGGAGCTGAGAGCTGCAGGGGAACAGAAGTTTAGTGTTGCATAACTGAAGTTGATTTGCTTTGTTAATATCACAACAGGTTGTATACTTGCTTTTGATGCAGAAGGCTGTGGGTTCTACTCCCACAAGGGGTGGATGCTGCCGTACTGAGAATGTTCTCCTTGGTGAAGATGCTAACTATGAGTCTGTTATCAGTTTGCCATCCATTTCCTCTTGCAATATTACTAGCTTATCATTTTTTTAATGTAATATAGGCAATTTATTCCTGAGGGGCAACAGACACTTTATTTTTCGATGAAACCATGAAATATAAAGGTGTTTGCTAGCAGCAACCTCTTCATTAGTTACAGATTTCTTTAATGTGGCATTATTTAGATGACTTTTACTTCTTCAGAGATTGTGCATATTTACTGATAATGGACTGTAGAATTGTGCATATTTACTGATAATGGACTGTAGAATTGTGCATATTTACTGATAATGGTGGACTGTAGAATTGTGCATATTTACTGATAATGATGGACTGTGGAAGTCTGAGTAGACTTTTATGATAAATATTCTGAACTGGGCAGTTTTGCCATTTTGGGTGCATGTGTTTTGTTTCACTGCTTACTGGAAAAATGTTCAAAACAAATTTAAAATGCCCTCTAACAACTGTACTGTATTGTACAAGGAATATAATTTAGTACAATGAGGAAGGTGTATCAAAGAGCACATGTATGTTTCATATGCAAGGGGCCTATGATTTGAAAACAGCCCAAAATTAATCTTTATCTGCCACTGGCAAAATACATTTTCTTTGAATGTGGATTTCAATGCTGTTTCAAAGAATGTGAGTTTCAAGGGCAGAGAAGTTTTAATGCTAAGTTTTCATTGTGAGACTGCATTGCTTTGTTTAGCAGATTACTTAGTGTTTGTGCTGTAAAATACAAAATAAAACTTTCAAATGAAGTCCAACTCATCATAGAAGTAAAGCAGTATGCACATTAGTGTTTATGGTAAATGGAGTGAAATAGCCAAGTAATGGTTCATTGGAATGGCTGCAGAGGCTCCATTCAACCATGATTTTGTCAGGGGGGATGGGCAGCAAACTCAGACAGGCCCAGCTGAACTATACCTCCCAACTGTCCAGATTTTCAAAGAATGAATAGATTTTTGCTTCTTATTTTTGGTTTGTTCTTCATAACATTTGTAGTTTTCTGGCAAATCATTTAGGAATTAAGTCACTAAATAATGATACACTGAGTTTCAGACTTCATAACCTTCAGAAAAATGCATGCTAAAGTAAGAACTGTTATTCTATCAACTGTCTCAATTTATACAAGAGCAATTTTTAGTACTGTTTATATGTTCCCCCAATATATTTGGCCTTGTTCAGATTTACTGCATTAACAGGTTGAGAGGTACATGAAAATAAATTGCTTTATAGAATTAGGCATAGCCAACCTCTCAACTGTCCCCAATTTTGGCTCAAAATGTTGCTCTTCCCCCTAATAATCCCTCCGCAAAATAGCAATTTTGGAAGAAAACATGGAGGGTTTACAATTAAGAAATAACTGTAATAATCAAAGTTATAGATTACTTGAAATGCATGTAGACTCTTTTATTTTGTCAGCTGCTCAAATTAGCAGTACTAATATTAAAGTGTCCCTTCTTTGACAGGTTCCCAGCTGTATTATGTGGCTATTTTATATTTTTGCATCACATTTTTGGTCCATTTTTCATAAAATTGTGTTTTTTGGCAAATTAGTGACAAATCACTAAAGACTGAAGTTAGAAAATAATGACAGACATTTGAGTTTCAGATTTTATACCCTTCAGAAAATTCATACTAATGCAAGACCTATTCTATTATCTTTCTAAGTTTATTAGAGCAATATTTAAAAATTCTCCTTATTTCTGGGCCTTTGTCCCACTTCTGTGTATGGCTTTGTCCAGATTTCTTGCTCTGAGGTTGAGAGGTATGACAAATGTGTCAGGGCCATCACAGTCAGCCAGAGACATTTCATATTGTGACATACTTGTTGCACCCCACTCCCCCATGTAGTTACTCTGGATGTGTCCAAGCAAGGCAAGGAGTAGTTATGCAGTGTAAATGTGCAGTGTGCCCCCCCCCATCCAAGGTAGACACAAGTACTGCAGTGGCTTTTCATCTGTCCTTGATTTTGCAGAACGGTCTGGTTTCTGTCATATTTTTGTACTGTTGATTTATGCTTATTACTCAGATTTATGCTTATTACTCAGAAAGTGCCTGTTGCTCTGTGTTTAAGTAGCAATGCTTTAATGACCATAAGGTAAGCTTGTCTGAGATCGTAAGATGCAAGTAAGCTTTAATAAGCATACTGTTAAAGAATTGCCAACATTGAAAGCCTTTCTGTTGTTGCCATGCAGAGAATACTTGACTAGATAATGTATAAGCCTTGGGTATTAAAGGACATGATTCCATTATTTTAAAAAGCTCATTACACTTGTTGGAGACTTCCAGTCATCTCTACAGACTTTACCCATAAACTAAACAGAATGCCAATCTTGTGTGGTCCATAACGTGTACAGTAATCCTTTAAGCAATGTATCTTGAGCTTGTTTCTTGTTTGCTTTTCATTTTTTACTTTGATCGTGTTTTCCCCATGAAACAAGTAGATAGCTGTCAGGCAGCAGGTTTTGGATAAGAAACATTTTTACAAGTAGGGGCATCACAGAGATTTCTACTTTCAGCATGTTACTTGGTACTTTAATAAAGCTGAATATAAATTATAATTAGAACTGCAGTGCAAGGAGAAGTGGTTTGAGTTGAGTGCTTCTGTTTTTTCTTATACTTGATTTTGACAGGCATTCCAGTAATGTATTTAAAATGTAATTTATTTTTTCATGCCTCACAACCTTTTGTTTGCATCTAGATATTAAGTAAGCTGTCATGCAGTCAATGCATTGAAATATTTTTATTCTTCTGCACTTGTTTTTGTCTTGATTGGACTCTCATAATGATGGTTTGCCACCCAGGGCAGCATATTTAATTAAAGTTAGTTTTTGTGGTTTGGCTCCTCCCCTTTCTAGTTGACCACACCCCTTCCCCTTGACCCCACCCATTCGGCTGTCTCCTGCAGCCCCCCACCAGCCGCCACTGACAACAACCATCCTGACAGTAAAATTTGGACAATGTATAATTTACTGTCACTTTGACATTGTCATTGCAACAGATAGCAAAGAGTTTGTTAAATTTATTTGCTACAGTCCATGGTTCTAAGATGTCTTTTTTATTCATTTTAATACTAGGTGGTGATATAATATTATTAAATGAATTAACATAGTTATAAAAAAAATGTTTACTTTGATGAATTGTTTACCAGATGAAGTTCATCATAATTTTCGACCAGCCTAATTTTGCATTTCAAATCCTTACATTCACTGTTAAGGACTCTCTTGTTCATATATATTGGATAATTCTTGTAATGTTTATATTTAATTTTTTCATTCTAAATATCATCTCAGTACAGCCGCGGTGGTGCAGCGGTAGCGTTGTCACCTCACAGCAACAGGTTTTCCCGTTCGATTCTCGGCTGGAGCGCCTACTGTGTGGAGTCTGCATGTCCTCCACGCAGTCGAGTGGCCTTCGAAAGACATGCGTGAATAGGCATGCCTTTGTTGAAGGCTGGGTGTTGGGCTGGCACCTCGGCACCATAAAAATCTACTGCCAATCATTAGTGGACTGGAGTTCCACTGTGGCGACCCCTAACTGGGAAAAGCCGAAAGAAGAACAACAACATTCTAAATATCTTCTCAAGATTCCTGTTCTACCAAAGTGGATATATGCTTTTTCCCCCGGTTTTTAAATTATCTGTTAATAGCACACTGTTAGTATATCTTCTAAGATTTTAAATACATATGATGGAGCTCTCAGAATGTGTTTCCAAAGCAGGCATGAGACTTGCATTGAGCAGCCTTGTACCTTCTCATTGGATGGTGTCATAATATGAGCAAAAATAATTGACTTTAATAATTGGGTTATGTTTTCAGTGTCACTTGAAGGGAGGTCCAATATTTTTCAGCCTGGAGGGATATGACTGACAGACCATTCTGCTTAGCTAGGTATGGTTTGCATCTGACTCTTCTAAGATTTTGGTTATTGGCAAAGGCATTATCTTTCCAAAAAATGTCTTCTTTAGGCAATGCCAGCCTAATAAAACTGCTAACAAGCAAGCAAAGATAAATAAAAAGGTCTTACTGATCAGTGCTAGAAGTCTGAACAAGGATATTAATTTTCTACAAACCTTTGTCACCCTGGAAGATGTTGACTTCTGTGAAGTGGCTGAGACTCATTTTAAAAAGGTGGAGAGCACTCTGGTTGTACAGGGCTATTATGCCTTCCCTGCATTCAGATGAGCTACTTTACAGGAGGGGAAAAATGAAGAGGTGTCTCAATCTTCATTCAGAAGAGACTTATGTCAAGGCTGATAAAGAAACATGATGCAGTAGAGCTTCTTGACATCCAAGTGACCATCAGTAATGTCCCATTTGATAAATTAGCTCACTAAAAAACTCTGTCTATGTTGCAAGAAAGCAACAATACTTCTCTATGAGAACTAGAATCACTCAGTATTAAACCCAATACTATTTTACTAGGTAGTCTAAACTATCTAACTATAAACTGGGAAATCAACACCATCATTATTGCACAAGCACAGAGATTCCCAGACTTTGAAAATTCAAACATCCTGGAACAGTTAGTCAGAATACCTATAGGGGGAACAACATCTTGCATCTTGCCCTTACTAATATGGGGGTGAATCTTGCCCCATCCCTTACTTATCCTTGTAATTTGTTACACATGACCATATAGCTGTCTCCTTCAAAATAAAATTCAAGTCCAAGATCCCTTCTACCCATGGTACCTTTAGACATTTCTCTAAGACAAACTACCTACTCTTAAGTGATACAGTGGTAAGCTTCAAAACCCCACCAAACTCAGATAACTCCTCTGAATATACATAAAAGTACACCACCACCCAAAATGAGCATGCAAACAGTTGCATAGAATCAGGTGTACCCTGCAAAAACAGGTGCAAAGCAAGCTCCAGTAACAGACCCGCATGACTGAATAATATCACCAAGCTTTGCAATAAAAGGAAGAAAATTTTGAACAAAAGTGATGAGCGTAATTTCAAGAATGTTAGAGCCTTGTTACTAACTAGTGGAGACATTGATATATCTTTAGATCAGCTGCTTAACACTTTAGATTTATTTGAAGGTTTATCTGGACTAAAATTTAATCATAACAAGACCCAGACTTTGTTAATAAATAAAAAGACGACTATGAAAATGAAAAGTTATAAATGCTTTAACTGGGACAATACACACATTAAATACCTGGGTGTTCAAATTAATTCCACTCTAAAATATACAATTACTACAAACTATAATATCTTAACAAATCTAATTATTAATCTCACAGATAATTGGAACAAACTTTATTTTACTTTTGAGGATAGACTAATGCTAATTAAATGATAGTGTTACCTAAAATTCTTTATATAAGTCAGTCTTTAATCATTCCCCCAACCAAGACAATATTAAAAAAAAAATTGTAATAACTTAACAAAATTTCTGTGGTATCCTCAAAAACCCAGGATATCTTTACAAAGACATGTGGCAAGTTGGGAAGAAGGACGTATTAGTTTTCCTAATATTGAATATTATGTAAATGCTTCTATTTTTAATATAATCCTTTTATGGTTAAACCCCTCATATAATTCATATTGGAAACTATTACATGAAAAAATGTTATTAAACAATAATAGAATGTTAATTGACCCTCTAACTACAATACATCAAAATACCTTTATTTGGTCTTTAAAAATATACATACAAGATAAACAGAAGTTAAAAGCTTGCTCCTTTATCAGTCTAATAATAGCAAATTTCATGAAAATCACCCAATCTAACCAGTCAATTAAAAGCTTATTAATATTCAGTTTTCCTATTGCTTATACTAATGAATGTTTAATATCTTTTGATAAAAATAAAATGTTTAAATTTTAAAATAATGACTTAATATACCGGAACCAATTCTTATCCACTAATGGAATTTATTCAGCTAACCATCTAATTACTAGATACAGCCTATATAATAATAACTGGATAGACATACAAACCTGCAGAGAATTTATATATAACAAAACTATATTTTCCTTACAAACCCATGGAAACAACATACCTAAAACACTAGAACTTCTGACTAATATAATTGATGGTTCTTTGAAAGGCACCTCATTTATATCCCTAATATATAAAGTCATTAGATCTGATAATAATTCCACGAATGCTTCTTTTTGGGAATACTCCACCAAAATAAATAATGGAAAATTTACTACTAAAAACAAGAAATTACTTCTAAAATCAGTACAAAAAACAATTTCTCCTTACTAGAAAATATACAAAATTCCACCACAGAAGTTATTATACACCTCAAAGAATTGCAAATATGTACAAAACAAATGATATGAAATGTTGGAGGTGTAAAGCTACAGAAGCTGACTGGTTTCATATGATTGTTGCATGTAATATGTTATCCCAATTTTGGAAGGAATTTGAATGTTTCTGTAAGGCCTTATGGAATGATAATTGTGAAATTTCAAGTTCACCCATTTTATTTAATGTACCAGTACCAGAAATCGTACCCAGATCTCAAACACACCTTCTTTGGTCAATACTTGCAGTAGCAAGAAAGGTTGTGACAAAAAATTGGAAAACTAACTCTCCTATATCTTTCAGAAATTAATTTATTTATTTAGCCAGGACTTTATGTGAAAAAGAAATATCTAGTTTAAAAATTAATACAAAGAATTTAACACACAAATTAATTGCTTGGGAAAAGTTGCAATCGTTACTAAAAAGTATTAGATGATTTCCTGCCTGTGTATAGAAATATTTCCTTGTTATGGACTTTGTAAATAATTTGTTTCAGTTTTGAGTGTAAATATGTTATTACTGTTATTATTCATGTTATAAAAAAAAAATAAAAAACATTTTTGAAAAAAAAAAAGAATGTTAGAGCCCTTGTCACTGAAATAAACAAACAACTCATTGGGCGTAATACAATTCAGCAAAGCCAGGTTTGAGGCTAAAATAGCTACCCATGCCAAAGGCTTTTAATTATACTCTTAATCTCAACAGCACAATACAGAAATGCACTGAGCTGATTGTAAGCAATGTTACCTATACTGAGGCTGAAGATATAGATAGTCAAGTTACTAGCCAATAAATTCAGCTCTAATTTTACCCCTCTTTCCCCTTTGACTGTCCCTCAAGATATTCCTGTTGCTTCCAGCATTCACATAAGACAAAGTGCTAAAAGCCCTATAAAACTAAAAAATACTGCATCATTTGATCCCGACAATATCCCTGGGGGCATCTTAAATAGCATAAAGCAAGATATAGCTGTCCCACTATATACACTGTTCAGTGTCAGCCTGCAGGTTTTATACCAAATGAATAGAGAACAGCTATAGTCTTCTCCTGCAATAAGGGAGGACCTTCCACAGACCTATTAGTCTGACCTGCCTCATATGCAAAGCCATGAAATGATTTAACATGGAACTAATCAAACAGAGCAAAGTGAAGCTCCAAACACTCAATCAGTCTTAGCGTGGATTCATCAAGAGCATGTCGTGCTTACTCAACCTGGTGGACTTTTTGAAAAGGTCACCAAAGCAATGGATAAAGGTAAAAATGTTGCACATTGTATACCCTGACCTGGCCAAAGCTTTCAACACAATTCCCCAATTAAGCATAGTTGAAAAGCTAAATAAACTGGGAATAAACACGTGTCAACCACTGGATTGTCAACTGGCTCACAGATAAGACACAGGATATCAAAATAGGGAAAGTTACCCCCACAAAGAGGCCTATCACCAGTGCACTACTTCAAGGTTCTGTGTTTAGACTTCTCCTGTTTGGCATCTAATTCTGTGAAGTAAAGTCCAATACCAAAGGGTTCTGACTGACTACATCTGTATGGGACAAACCTTTCTGCAGGATGGCTAAATCATTTAGGGATTCATTGACTGCTCCTGCAGTCATCTGCGAATAATTGAATCCTAGACTGAAACTAAATTCAAAAAAATGCATTAGCATATCCTTTAGGAAGTCATAATACTTGGGAACTACCACATTGAAAATATTTCCCTTATTTGGGATTTGGGAACTTATGTGGACAATGACTAAACTTTTGAGGAACATGTGTCCATTGTCATAAGAAAGTCCTTCTGTATTTCACAGCTTTTTAAACAAATGGCTTGTGTCTAGATCTATGGATGTCTTGTCCCGCTTTACTGAGTCCTCATTATACCAGTCATTGAGTATAATGCCCTCTTTGGAATATATCTGCCAAGGTGCACGCAACTGCTGTAATGTCCACAGAGATAACTTACTAAAAGGATGCAAGACTGAAATAATATGTTCAACATGGACCAACTCAAAGCTCTGTTACTATACTCTGTATCCTACAGATTGCTAAGAGTTGTCTTATATCTGGCAGACAAGGTATCCATAAACACAGTCCTGATGGATTTACTGCACATCGGCAAGTCAAATGGCATCAGAAATACTCAAGTGTAGGAATCTAAGTATTTTTATTAACATCAATAGAATGGTTTGAAGGGACAGGTTTATCTCACAAAGGATATTGCTGCTCTCTGTAACAGGCTCTCCATTCAAGTAAAACAAAACTCATTCTTGTCTACATTCAAGCTCAACCTGGATCTATGGATGCGACATACAAAATTTATCTGGAAACTGTCTCTTGTACTAGTAATGGGCAGAGGCAGCTCCTCAATACGTTATCCCATGCAAGACTCCCCCCTCTTATTAGGTATGGTATGATCAAACTTATTCTCACTAGGGGTTATATGGGCTAATCTAACAACAAATTGGATAGGTTAATTCAAGCACAAAAAGGGAAAATTGCTAGTCTTAAAATGGCCTGCAGGGGCAGCTAGTCTAGTACTTATGAACTTATATTAAAAGCTATTAGAAGATAGATAAGAGTTGACCAACTAATATTAGAGATACGTGTTGCCAAAACACTATTATCAATATGGTCACAATTGCACTTCTTTATTGGTATACTCTCTTTATATATAAACAGGGTTAGATCAAGTGTTACAGAGTTATAGTACAAATGTCCTAATGGTAGCCCTACCTTTATATTGTTTAGTGTTTTAGGAATATTAGTTGCCACTAAATCAAATATATTGTTTCCGCTTGTCTTTTCAGTTAACAACTGTTGCATACTATAACATGTAATTATGGTAATAAATACCTTTGCAAAATAGTTTTTGCTGTTAAATTCACTGATGAAATTCCTGGATAGTTAAAATCTCCCCATAATACACAATTTCTGTTTTTCAGATACATTTCTAAGTTGTATAGATATTCAACTGCTCTAAGCTTTCAGTTGTGGGGGTATAATAACATAGTACCATTTGAATATTAGTATTACTAGGATTATCTTTAGTCTGTACAATGATAAACTCCAAGTCAGTCACTTGTTTTATTAAAAAGGAAGAAACTGAATCATGCATCCAGAGTGTTAACCTACCACCTCTAAGATTATCCTATAAGGATTCATATTTTGTGAAATCTTTAATATGGTAGTCAGAATTGGTGTAAGGTGTGACATTTGCTATAATTTTATAATTTTCTTCAAACAGTAGGCCATCAAGTTTGCCAAATGTATCCCCCCAGACACTGAGCATTATACAAGTTGCATATTTTTAAATACTGTTAGGTCTAAAGTATCTAAAAACTTGCTTTGATTTTCTGTTTTCCTAAAAATCATTTTGTGCACTCAGATATTTCCCAGTAATGTAAGAGACTCTGTAAACAGAGTTAAGAGGCGAATTGTTATTATAGAATAATGTATAATCATAAACACAGTCTTCTTAATATTTAAACCAAAATTGTTGAATATATGAGTTACAGTATACATGTAATCTGTCCATGACAGTGAGAAAATAATCCCACTTAGTACAGAAACAACTTTACCATGCTTCAAATACTCAGCCTCAAAATAAAGTATTTCATATGGTTCAGTGGTATGCTTCATGAATCATGTATATTTGCATGAATTATGAACATATCATACTTTAGTTTAACTGACAAACTTCTATGAATCAGTTTAGTTACAATTATTAATTCAATCCTGGTAGTACAGATACAGTAATAGCATTTTTGTCTACTCTTCATAAATGACTAGCAATAGATTTCAGCTTAGAATCCATCCATCCACAAACTGTTTTCCCATTTTTACACATGGGGTCTTGGTGCCACTTCAACAGTGACCATCATCTAGAGCCAAGGTTTGCACTGCTGGGTGGCTAGCCCTGCCATGTTTGTTCTTCCATCCCATACACTCTCATTCACAGTCAAAATTAATGGCCAGTTTAGAGTGTCTAATCCACCCAATGCATGTCTTTGGAATGTGGGAAGAAAGCCACAGAAAAATGGGGCTGACATGCAGACTCCACACAGAAGGTGCTTCAGCCAAGAATCAAACCGGATAACCTCTTGCTGTGAGGTGACAATACTAGCCTCTGCACCACTGTGCTACCACAGTCACTCAGTATTAACATTTCTCGTAAAGAGTCTCTAAGGGTATGTTGTTTATATCCTGTCAGTCCCATTGTGTTTCATTTTTTATGGCATTGCTATCCTCCATAATTGTTTTGTTACTTACTTTTTCTAGTACCTTTCCTCAGTGAAATATTATCGGTAATGCTAAGTAAAATTCTGTTTTTTTTTATTGTCATTGACACTTAGGCAATCATTTTGGGTCTATGTTATCAGTCTATGCATCTGAATATTCAAATTTGATATCTCATTATGTGTGTAAGCATTATTTATTTCAGGATTTTGTGTTTTGGTTTTGTTAACTGCAATAACTTCAGGATAAAGACCACTTCTCAGGGTTTTACCTGCAATAACAGTTATATTATTCTTCTCAGATGTGCTGTCTGACTTTGTTTTTTAAAATTGTAGTCCTATCATCAAAGTCAATAAATTCCAATTTGTTCTATTGCCAGTCTTATTACCCATTTAATTCAGTACGTAATTCCTTACAAGCTTCCCAGGTAATTTGTGTGCAAATTTAAATGGTATTTTGCTTTCGGTTTTTTTTTTTTTTTTTTGGGGGGGGGGTAGTTTGCTACTCACCTGCCAGTCAGGAAACATACAAGGTGAAGAGGGAAAGTTACACTAGTAACTGTCTACTCCTGAACACAGTGAAGTATGTCAGTGATCACATGAGATTACTTGTCTGAGGAGAGGATATGGGTTCATTAAATTCCAGGTAAAACTGTATTGGTGTTTTCCAGCAGCACAGACATACGGGGTTTAGCAAGTCACATCACAAAATATACTAAGTAATGCAGAGCTTGGTTGTTGAGATTAACATGGCATCAAGGTAACATAAACAGCACTGACAGTTTTTACAGTTAGCCAGCGAAGACAACAGGTGCGGCATGGTTGGACATCACAGATTTGTCTGTGAGAGGCAGGAACTGATCTGAATACTGCAGGGTGTAGAGCTTATGGTTGCTTGCAGTGTATTTGCAACTTTGCACATAAAGAATGCAAAATTTTCAAGTAATTACACACAAGTGCCAGTATTATACCTTATTGTCTGGCAGTTGGCACAAAGGATTAAGCATCTGTTACTGAGATGTCTGTGGGCCAGGGATTGATTCCTACAGCCTCCATTACTTAACTACATGCTGCTGAACAAGTTCCTTAACCAGACAGCTCTATCCCTATCAATAAATACAAATAAAATAAAATAAAATGTCTACTACATCAAGTTTCACATCACACTTAATCTGTTCCATTCAGTTGTGATATATTGTGTGATTCACAAGGTGTGTTGGTACTCATTGTGGTATGTTTGAGTTGTAGGAATAGAAGTTCACTTCTCAGTGGTAACCTGGTTTAGCATACTGAGCCTTAATAAAAGTTACTACTGTGAAAAATGTTGCTGATGTTAGGAAAACATGTTTTATTTAAGTTGTACAGTCACAGTTATGAAATTACAGGCATATCAATGTGCACACACACACACACGCACACACACACACGCACACACACACACACACACACACACACACACACACACACACACACACACACACACACACACACACAGACATTCAATAACAGGGTGCATTCTTTCAGAAAATGTCTCCTCATATAAAAGAATAATTTTGTATTACTAAGTCATATATGTTTTTTCCTATATTCTTTATCATTCACAGCCATAGAAATGCTAACAATTTTTGATGGTGGCAGTTACTGAGGCTCTGTCAATGGATGATTTATTTTTCTGTTCTTCCATAATGTTCATGTAATGCTCACTTCAGTCATTTATGGATGACTATCCAAACAGGTTGAGAAGAAAGACATTCAGCAGCACATAAAAGGAATCACTCAAACATTAGAAAAAAGCACATGCCATTCAGACTCAACAAGTGCAGAATGTACTAGTATGTGTATATTGTAGTGACTGTGTTTTCATTCTTACATTATCTGACTCCAGTAAATGGAAGGGTACCTTTTCTCATTCATTCACTTTCAGTATACTTTCGTTATAGTGCTTGTCATTCACATTTTTTGCTATGCTCATATATGTATTTGTATATATATATATATATATATATATATATATATATATATATATATATATATATATATATATATATATATATTAACAGTATCAATGTTAAGCAGAGCAAAACCAGCCAAATTATTTAGCCTCATTCAGTCATTGTGGTAGGTGCTGTGTATAGCTGCTCTACAATGCCCATCTAGAGATGCATTTTTGTTATAAAGAAGCAATAAATAATTCCTAAGCTAGACACAGTGATCACCAAGTAAACCCTTTTGTCATCTCGCCAGCCTCATATACTTGACACCTGTGAGTAAGAATAAGGCAGTTTCCTGATTCATGAGAGTAACTGCCAAGTACCTTGCTTCAAAATCTCAGTCAAACTAATGGCCCTAAGCAGCAATGGGGACAAAGAAGTACTAGAATTTAATTAAACTTGAAAAGTAGCAGCAACAGCAGCAGTATTACCCGCCTGTATAGAGCTCATCAAATAAAAATAAGCACCGGTATAAAGACACTATTTAAAATAAGTGAGCAAAAATAAGCTTCTATCCATAACACCTCATCAGACAAGCATGAAGAAGAGCACAGAAGCTCATATCATATTATATTCTGATCACATGATTGACATGCTTTAAATCGCTAGGCTTTGAGACAGGTTTAAAAATATATATGATTATTAAGTCCAAAGTAAGTGTTCGCATGCAGTTTTGTTTGCCAGCTGCTTCATTTGCACATAATTATTAATATAATTTCTAAATAAGTATAATTATGTCTCTCTCTCTCTTCTGGAACAATTACTGGGATCCACTACCTGAAATATGAAATATACTCTTGGGAACTTGATACAAGTTAATATAAAACAGTATGTTTGACTTTTTTCTCTTAAACTTTCTATTGGCTTTGTTCACAGACAACATAGGGAAAATCAAATGTGTGACTTTGAGAGATTCTTTTCTAATATCATTTTTTTTGTCTGCACCTATTTTTAGTTGTATTTTATCGGTTCTACAGTTTCATATTTTTTGGAGTAGGATAGCGACACATGACAGAAGAGTGCCCTGTCATGGATAGTACAAATAAGCAGCAGAAAAAATGTGTTGCAAAAGCTACTCAGAAAAAGAAATCTATAGAAATATAGTTTTGATTCAGACTTTAAATGAAAGAATTGTATTTAGTTAAATAATTATGCTATGGTAAAATCACTGTAAAATGACAGATTAACGAATTATCACAGCACTGCATATGTCTTATTTTTGATATTTTTTTATTTTGATTATTCAATAAAAATGCTGTTCTTGGTAAATGTGGAAATATGGTGATGAGACTACTAAACAGTTTTACTTAAAGTATATAATTTTCTCCAAATATCCAAAATCTGAGAATGGCAATATCTAGTTTTTTAATCAGTGTATTATTTCAAACCATAACATAATTTATCTGCTTTGAGGTACAGAACAGTGTAAGTTATCTGCTTTGAGGTAAGGAGGAGAGTTCTAAATATATCCAGAGTCAGATTATAAGTGGAGTATTACAACCATTAAAATATTCGAGTTAGTTACTGACTCATCTTACAAAACAAAAAAAGCATTTCATGTAATAGTGAACACATTTGTCTTAAACAATGTACATTAATACCCAAAAGAGTGAAGCTTCATTGCACACAAACACACACACACACACACACACACACACACACACACACATACATATATATATATATATATATATATATATATATATATATATATATATATACATAAAAGTATCATCTTATCCATTTCATGGCTCCTCTCTCTCCATCCCTTCCTTTTGTTTCCCATCACTCACTATTACCTACCTTTCTTTCTTTCTTTCTTTCTTTCTTTCTTTCTTTCGTTCTTTCTTTCTTTCGTTCTTTCTTTCTTTCTTTCTCTTGTGTTGACTGGGTTAGTCCCACTAGGCTTGTGGCTTTTTTTAGGGGAGACCCAAGGTGATATTTATATTGGTGATCATTTGAAATGTTGGGACCCAGTGCTGTGAGTGCTGAAACATGAAGACTGGACGAAAAATGGGACTTAGGGATACCAAGTCTGAGATGGCCATTTTCTAAGATATTTCCTTTTCTCCAAGATATGCCAGCTTCAGACTTGGTATATAGATGTTTGGGGTATGTGGGGAGTTTGCCTACCCCCCTCAAAAAGGAATCTGAAGAACAATATTCAAAATGTTGCTTTTCACTGAGATTTCCAATTATTATTTTTTTTTTCATTTTATCAGCACTTGGAAGTACGAGTGCCTATATTTTAACAGGGAATCATTTATACTACTGGGGAAATTTAGCCAGGGCCCTAGGGAGCTTTACTACTCTTTTTGATAAATGCTGTGGGATCCATTGCATCCACCTGAGCTACCACCAACTCAAGCAGATTGGGACCTCTTTTTTCTTACTAATTATCCTTTTTCAGTCATGCACAATTCCCCCGTTTCTTTTCCCTTAACTCCTCCTCCTCTCCATAAATCTTATAACGTACCCCTATATGCTATAACTGTTTGTTCATTTATCTGTCTAGTTTTGTTTACCGTGAAAATCTGACTGTGATTGATCCCATTTCAGTGGAGGCTCAGGGAAAAAAGCTTCACAGTTAGTACACATAAAAGTACAGAGCACCTTGCAAAATTCATACAATTCTAATACAATAATGGTATAGTAACTTCATAATGTTGCTTATCTACTATTGTCATGTTTCAACTATTCTTATTTGAGGTCTTACATGAATTGTTTGTTTACAAATACATATGTAGAGTATTACTGCAGCCACGAATTTAAAAGATAATTGCTTTTTGGAAGGAAAGCTATGTCACATTTGACTTTAAAGACATCAAATCATCACAAAGGCCCATAAAGGCAATGCTTTGGTTTCCCACCAATAGTGGATGGCTGTGAGAGTTTGACTACAAGTAAGGCTGGTCATCACTATCATCATCATCATCGTTAACTCACTTTTCCCAAGTTCTACATTGGGTCAGAGTTTTTCTTCAACTGTCTCCATCTTTGTTGATTCAGTGCTACTCTTCTGCTTTCCTCAACAGTCATGGCTGATTGACATCGGACTTCTTTCACAGAATGCATCCATCCCTTTGACGGATATCCTCAGCACCTCTCACCTTCTTTCTGTCTCTCACAGCTTTCCTTCAGCAAGCCTCCTTGTGTTTTCTGGCACATTCGCCTGAACCATGATAATCCCTTCTCTTTGATCTTCACTGCTATTCAAGCTTCTTTGACTTATGCTGTGATGACATCATCACTTCATTTGTCCTGCAGTTTGTATCCTAACACCCATCAGACTCTTCATCGCCATCACCTCTATCTTATGCAACTGTTCTGCTTTCATTGCCCAGAATATTGTATCATACATGAAGTACTAGTTATACTGCCATCTTGCACACCTTACTTTTTGGCTTATTTGGCATTCTTCTGTCACATACCACTCCTGACACTCTGTGTCAGTTGGCTACAACCTCTCTGATTCTTCCTCTGACTTCCTTCAGACTTCCATTCTCCTCAACCACCACTTCCAGATACTTGAAGCAGTTAACCTGTTCCATTATATTCCATCAAGTCAAATTCCTTACCAGTGGAGACTTATTTCCTTATTGGATTTTTAGCTTGTTCTGATTCATCCAATTTGGTGCCTCCACAGCTGTCTTTGTCTGCTGTCAGTTTCATATTGTATATATATTCAGTTTTGCATTCCCTTTCCTGCACAGTTGATAACATTCTGTTCAGAGACTTCATCTAATGCCACATTGCATTCATTTTGTTTTTATCCATTCTTCAGGAATGCAACATGCCAGTCAAAAAAAATATGTATGGTTCTACCGTTTTAAAATGTTTCTCCTTCTCCATAATTGCAGTGACCTCAGAGTGTGAATAATGGAGTTAGAGAATCTAGAGTTCACCTGAAAAATGTGACAATGGTATGATTGCACAAGTAGACTCATTTATTTTCCCAGTCTTAATTTCTCACCACTTTCTTCTTCCAGAATTGATATTTCTCAGTAGACCTGCAATGCTATAGGTACAGTAAATTACATTTATCTACAATGAGTCTCAACTGCAACCTTTCAATGAACTTGGCCCTCCTTTTCAAGTACCTGCTTACACTTCTTCTCACACTCTTTCCTGCTATCCCTAAGTCTATGATAGTACTGAATTGGCTGACACTGTTTTATGTTCCTGCTCATATGTCTGAAGCAAACAAAATGAAGTACACAGGATCAAGTACCAGCCTCAACAGGACTGCATGTGTCATTTCATTCTGTGTCGCAGCTTTCAAGCATGCAGCAATTCAATAATTTAATCTTGATTCAAACTTCACTTCTAACACTCATAAAAGTCATGTTAGTATAAATGATTCATAGGTATTAATGAAATCCAACAGCACAACCAAATAGAACAAGTAATATACGAAACCACCATAAAAGAGCAGGAACAACACCTCAAATCGATGCACAGAAGTTTATTCTGGTACCTCGGCTTCCACAGCCTTCAAAGGAATAATCATTCACAGACAAATGCATCATTTTATATAAAGTTACACAATTGTTTGATTAATTAATCATCTTAATTCATTAGAGACAACATAAATTAAAAGGGCCATACATAGAGGAAAAAGCACAAAAAAGAATAACACACACCCCACACACTTACTAAAGTGCTAATTAGAAAAAACAGCTTAGGAATTAATTCTACCTGTAGATAACCAAATTTAAATAGTTAGATTATTTTCTAAGTTTAAACCTTTAGGTTTTAAAGTGCCAAAGTTAAGAATAAACATACTTTCCAATCTTAATAATTTATATAGGAAATTCCTATTATTACAACTGCCAGGTCTAGCCAAGGCGCAAAAGAAGAATGAGTCCAACTTCCCATTATGTAACATATTAAAATGTTCTGAAACTGGACTTTCTATCCTCCCATTTCTAATGTCACCCATATGTTCCATAATTCTTAACTTTAATTGGCGTTTAGTTTGTCCTATGTAATATTTCGGTGGGTTACACCCACAACCTATAATATAAACCACCCCACAAGATCTACAATTGAAATTATCCATAGCTTGATATTTGATGCCATTGATACAATTTCCTGTTATATTCCTGACATTTTGGCAAATTTTACATTTTCCACACTTAAACATACCCTTTTCTGATGAAATAACTTTTTCCCTATTTAGCCTAATCTGAGATTTAAATTTTAATTTCTCTTTCAGGTTTGCATATCTACCAAATGAAAAACAAACCTTACTAGGAAATAGATGGCCAATTTCATCATTATGATAAACAAAAGCCACAAAAAATCTACTATTTCTTTAAGAGAGGAAGAAAAAGGAGAATATTTACTAACGTAAAAAATTCTATTCTCATCATTCGTAACAGATCTATTCTCCCCTTGTTGATGTAATACATTAGTCCTTCTAATACAAGAATCAGGGTTACGCACTCTATTAATGCTATTCTTTATTGAAATTTCCGAATAGCCCCTCTCCAAAAGTCTATTTGTGCCGAGGTACCAGAATAAACTTCTGTGCATCGATTTGAGGTGTTGTTCCTGCTCTTTTATGGTGGTTTCGTATATTAATGAAATCCAAGTAGAGCACATCTGTAGAACTTCATTGTCAGGCTCTTGTCTAAATAAGTCAGAAAAAATGGATCATATTGACTAACAACTTCTTTTATCTATGAAACATGTTTGCTTTTGTCCTGAGATAATTTTCCTTTAGTGAAGCAACCAAATGTTTTCTTTAAGATTATTTCTGTGGCTTTAGTTGCCACTGTTGTTAGGCTGATATGTCTTTAATTCTGTGAATGTTTTCTACTGCTTTGCTTCTATAAAAGAGTTACAGTGTGACGCTTTCTAGTCCTTGACCACTTCTGAAATGGACAGTAATGTAATAAAACACCATCATCAGATAATCTTCTAGCTCCACAAGCATACTTGCGTGATTCCCGAGTATTGGTGGAAGCAGCTCGTCTGGTTCTTGTGCATTATTGCTCTTTAAGTAAGACATTTGCCTCTCAGCCACTCTCTAATTTATACTGGCGCCTCTTCAATGCTTTCCTTGCTTTTCCATACTCCCATCCCAGTATGGCAGACACTTTTACATTATTTGTAAGTTTGAAGCAATGTATTTATTTAATACCTGTGAATTTTCCAGCTTTCTGTAAGCTCCCTCCCATTTTTGCTCACCCTGTTCAAGATTGTGCCACAATTACTTCCTCATTCTATATATCTAAAAATGTCTGCTCCCACTTCAGATCCCTTGAACTAACCCTCAGTCAGTTTGTACCTATGATTCCATCCCAGCACTGTTGTCTTTCTCCTTAGTTCCCTGCATTGTGCCTGTTGCATCTGTTCATTCCCTTTCTTTCATCTCTTGTTTTTATTTCCTTTATTTTTAACTACTGCTACTTCTGCAACCACATTGGATAATTTCTTCTTTAATTTTTGCTTCACTCTTGAATTTGTGTCCATAGCTCTAAATGTTCATTCATGGATTAGTCCCATAGGATGTTTGTTTATTTTATTTTGTTTTATTTTATTTAAGGTAGGTAGACTCCGCTCTGGACCTAGATTTTTATGCAACAAAAAAAAGTAAACTCTATTTATGATTCACAGTAGAACAAGTACATTGTAACAATATAATTATAATACATTGACAGTTAACATCACAAGTGTGAATACTTCTGGAGTTATTAAATAAGAAAACCTGTTGTGTTCTAACAGCTGGCATTTACCCTTTAAGTAAGTTGAGGAAAATATGTATTCATCTGCAAATGAATAGCAAGTGCATATGAATGGTTTACAAATTTGGTTAAGATGAGACTTGAACTGGTGAAGGATATGTAGGCACATAATGCCCCATGGAACATTTCTGTAATTTGTTACCCACTGAATAGTATTTTTTTGAACAATCCTGAGTGTTTGTGGTGAAAAGCACAAAGGGGCTAGTACCTGATGCACAAAAGTATTGTTGAAGGTTTCATTTTTTAAGAAATGGGCCTAGGTGGGCAGTGGTAATGGATTTTGTATATTTGTAGAAAGAAGGTAATCTAGCTCAGTAAATAACCAATCCAAATGATGTCTTGTTAATGAAGGTGTACTGATGCCAGAAGCAGGTTAAGTTATTAATAAATTTAAAGAGAAAAAAAAATCACCAGTTGTCAGATATAATGAAGATGGCACACTGAGTAACCAAAGCCTAAAAGTACTTATTTAACTGTAGTGAGTACTTTTGTCTTGTATCATCCACATGGAGACTTACCCAGACTATAGTTACACACAACAAACAACTATTTATAATTTCAGTAAAAATCACATGAATGACCATATGATTAAAACATATATTACACTTTCAATTATCATTGGGAAAGCATTTAAAATCAATTAACTCATTTACACCTGCATATCATACATTGAACAAAATGTAAAACGTGTATTCCCAGAATTCTAACAAATTGTTCCTATCTCCTGTCATGAACTTTGCTGGCTGATGTTCAATCCATCCAGCCATCCATTTACAACCCTCCTTTCTCATTTTTGCATATGGGGTTGGATTGTCACTTCAACAATAACAATCATCTGGAGCTAATTTTCACACACTGTTGGATAGCTAGCCCAACTGCAGTTGTTCTTCCATACCACATAAACAGATGCGCACACACACACACACACACACACACACACACACACACACACACACACACACACACACACACACATGCATTCACACCTACAGTGAGTTTAGAATCTCCAGTTCACCTACTGCATGTCTTTGCAATATGGGAGGAAATCAGACCACCTGGGGAAAAAAATGCAAAAACAAGGAGGGCATGCAGACTCCACACAGAAGACACCGAAACAAGTATCAATCTGGAGAACCTCTTGCTGTAAGTGAGTAACACTATCTGCAGCACCACTGTGCTATCCAGTAATCAATGGCACGTAAACATATATTTTTTAAGAAATGACATTACAATGTAAGCTTATATAAAGCAGTGCACACATTTCTTTGCTTGAATATTGTATTACCATTCATAAATTCTAGTGCAAAGTTCTCTTGTGCCTTTTCCCTCATAGAAGGCCTTGAATCCCAAACACATCACTGCATACATGGCAAACTTTGATGAGCAAGTAAAGAACCAAGATGGAGCATACTTTCTTAGTTACTGTATTAAATCATACAGAAAATTAGCAACAAATCTGTACCAGCTGGAATGCTGACAATTATACATTCTTATTTTTAATACCACTATGCCATTTTTATGGTTTTCTTCAAAAAAAAATACTTTAGATTTTTTGACATCTTATTAATAAACACTGGTTTGTCATCCAACTTCCTTAAAACATTTGGATCCATTAAAACAAATCTACATTTATTCATCTTAGTTTTATTAAAATTTCATGCTCCCATCTTATATTCTCATGCAGTGTTGTGAATACCAAAACTGTACTATACTTTTTTTGTTCATTACAAGGTGTTAATTTACTAATTCTAAAACAGTCACCCCAACAATATTTATTTTAAGGGTTTGGAGTGTATATTGTCACAGTGCAAAACAGAGTTACTCGCCCTATCTTTGTAGTAAATCGTGCACATCTCTTTCCCTTTTGTACAGATTTATAAAGATTAGCTCAAGAAATGAGGTTTGGAACAGACCATTTTGTCCAGGGACATCTTCAATGTGGGGGGGGTTAGTTAGAGTAGTAGGATTTTGGAGGATAGGGGGGGATAGGGTTAAATATGAACAATGAGGTTTGGAAGGAAGTGAGGTAGTGGTGGGGAGGGGCTTAAAGGATGTTAGGCAAGTGTAACTGGAATAGGAGTCACATTTTGGCGTGAACATGCTATACTGCAGATTCATGTCCTGACGACCGGTGGGTTCTTTGGTTAGGTAGGCCTTGGTTTGGTGGTGGGCATGAGGAGGTGAGTACCTAGGGAATACCTAGGGTACAGGGTGTGGTCATATGTATGCTGGTTAAAGGTGATGTCAAGTACAGGGACTAGTGTGGGGTTTTTTTTGTATTATATATGCAGTATACTGTTTGATTAGTGGTGGGATCTGTTGTCTTGCTAGGTAATTGAAATTCTCCTTTTTATATGGTATACTATTTAGTTGGTGGTGAGGTCTATTGTCTTGCTGGGTAATTAAAATTCTGCTCATCCTGCTTTGGATGTCTTTCGCGGGCTTTGGGCTGTGAGTTGTTGGGCGGTATGGTAGTTGAACGCTGTCAAATGGAATCATATAGTTTCACATGACAAGAATTTAGCAGCTGTCTGACATGTTTCAGTACTTGCCTTTTTTCTTTAGACATGAATTCTATATGGGAACACTTGTGAGTGGCTAGGTACACAGGTCCAGCTGGTGTTGATGGTTAAAGGTGGACTGGCTTTCTCTCCCACTCTCATCGAGTGAGTAACACTAGTCAGGATGAGGGAAATTGAGGAAGACAATGTTGTTTTTCATTTTTCCGCAGGCTGCAAGTTCCGCGGAGGGTGCTGTTGTGCATGCGTGTTATAGTGTTGTGGTTAGAGAACAAAAAAAACTTCTTTTGTGGCTATTCATTGTGAGGGTGTACATGCCTTACTCACTGAACCTTTTTTCTTTAACTGTTAGTTTACCTTTAAATCAATCCACTCTAGTGAAAAAGGTCACCCTGCAACATCACGCCATGAATCCATTTACTCATGTTAAGTGCCTCATAGGTTGTGTGAGTGATGCACAGAGGGGCGGTGTGGATTTATTTTCCTTCTTCCCTTTTGACTGGTTGGTGAAGGCCCACTGGTAAGTGCTGGCTGGTATGGTTGGTTGCTGTCTTGCAGTGAGAGACGATTTTGGGATTTGCAGTTGCCAGCAGCTGCGGAGATACCTTCTTTCATGCTCATGTGGGTCTTGAGTGTTTTGTGGAGGTTGGGGGGCTGGAAGCAGCAGAGACCAGTGGGAGGATGAGGGAAAAGAATGAAACTGCATGTGTTTTTGGTATTTAGGTTGTAGCATAAGGTAGTTGGTTTGGGGGTCATTGGTGGCTGTGTTGGGCTATTCATGGGCAGCTGAGGGGGATCTCTGTTGCTTCAGGAAGTTTTTCTGTAGTCAATGAGAGGGTTTTCATGAGGCAGAATCCAGAATGTTGAGATGGGAGCAGTCTGTGGTGGTGGTGGTTTGTAATGTCGCGAATACCCCTCCCTCCTCAGTCTTAGGAAGGTGTAGAACATTTCGCAAGCTTACAGCTTTCCTGGATCCTTTGCTTGTACATGAATGGTTGTGGCTCAAGCGGTTGGTGAGTCTAATTCAGACATGCCAGCTTTGGTTTTTGCCAGGCAGTTTGTGGTAGTAAGGATCGTTTATGTCATTGGTCTTTCTCTACTTCTATGCATGCAGATCATTGTTGTGCTTCACGGTGTTTATTCGCAACAACTCTGAAAGGCATTTCTGTACTTTACAGCATAATCAGTACCAGGGACTAAACTATATAAGGAAGTTATACAGCTTTAGTACAGAAGTGGCTGCAAGCATAATAGTCAAATAACATGATTCTAGTGGCAGGAAGATGGAATCCAGATTTTAAGGAGCTGTGAAAATGGCATTTAAAAATGTCTCACTAATAGAGGCAGTTCTTTTAATATATACAAAGTTTGTTTCCTGTCGGAAAGACATACTGGTTATACATATCCAAAACAATTTTCAGCGCAAACCCATACCTACCACAATGAGTTAGATTCTTACTGACTCTTTCCAGAAATAAGTTTAGTAGCACTCCAGAATAGAGGGATTACTGTCACATGTAGAGTAAATTACAAACTGATCACAGAAGGTTCATAGTTTGTTTGTTTTTTTTTATTTATTTTGGTGTTTATCATGGCATGCTGGATGAATATTGTAGGAGGAGAGTTAAAAAGACAAAAAGTGGACATTTATCACTGCAGTTTCTGTAGTAACAAATTAGATCTTGATTTGTTTTAATTCGAAATAAGAAAGTTGAGTTGGATTTTCTATTGCCCATCTGTACTAGATGCTCAGTACATTTTAGGCCGATTTTAATTTATGTACAATAACAATGTACTTTCTTGCGGCGTTGCATTTGACAGGATATGTAAGTAATTTATTTTATGTGATTGTTGCAGTAGATGCTGGTTTAATTGCTTGAAATAAATTGTTGTTTTTTATAACAGATATTGGACAGTTAACACAGGGCATATGTGAGCACCAGAAGCTTTAGTCCAGTCAATGTAATTTGATGGTATATTTTCTCTTTGACTAACTACCATGTTTTATTTAGTTATTTAATTTTCCTTGGCTGGCTGGTGTGTTTCACCTTTGTGCTACTACTTCTAATGGTCTACTTATGTCATAAAGTGCAATAATGGAAAATGCAAACAGATCTCAGAGTGCTTTTGCCATTAAGCTGGTTTTCTAATGGGACATCACTACTTTATTTTATGAGCAACTAATCTCTTGGTATTCCAGAAGTCATTTAGGGTCACTGACAAAATATAAATTATTGTTATTACTCAGCTGAAGAAAATGTTTTAATCGCACTTGTCTGTTAGAAGGCTGTGTTTTGTAGTCATTAGTGGTGGCATGGCAGTATGTGGGGATGGAATGTTTCCCCAAGGTAGATTTGATTGCTTTGAAGGCTGTAGTAGTGCAGGAGGGGATCCGCAAGTTGCCGGAGTGATGGGCAGGAGCAATGGTACAAATGAGAAACCTTTGGATTGTTGTAGCTCGTATTAATTCATTAAGAGATCCTTGTTAGAAGTAAAGACAGCACATTTTAACCATCCTATGACCTTCCTAGCTGGAGTTGTTAGTAAGCCGTTAGTATGTGTTACTCCTTTTTCCTATTTGTTCCACAATGCAGATGCTAGTGTTCCTCAGTTTGGAAATGGAAGGCTGAGAGCTAGGCACTGGGCAGTGAAGTACATTTGAGTTTCGGACTTTGAATCTTTTAGAGGGGGCATGTTAAAACAAATCCTGTTGTGTTGGCAATTTATAAGCCATAAGAGTAGTGCTTGGTACGTTTGGTGGAAAGGGAGGTTCCATTGTGGATGTGGTTTTAGGTGGGGCAGTTGTCAGTTGGGCAAAGCACTTTTCCTTTCATAGTATTTGCTTCCCTGGACCCCTGTCTAGCAGAGCGACTGACGTGATCCCTGGGGTGAATTGCCTATCTCCCATCCAATCATCAAGGTTCCTTTGAAGAGGGCCATAGAGGCACTCTGCTTGACATGTATGGGCAGTCTGTTCCAGAGTCTGGGGAGTGTCTGGGTCAGGAACCTATCTCTCCAGCATATTTTGTTCATTGTGATGGCAAGGATGAGATCCTTGGAGTGTGTGGCTCTGAAGGATTGGGATCTCCTTAAGTGTAGCATGTCAAACAGCTTTGGTGGTCTGGAATTGCAAAGTTACCCGGGTTGTGGATAGGGATAGGTCCCTTCAGGTGTGGGATTTATTTTTAATATGTTCAACTGGTAGTTAAATTTATCTTGGGTATTTGACAGGGTCATAGGAAACATTGCTTTTGTTATGGCTGCTTTGTCTTAGATGGGAGTGTCAGTGGTGCATTCCTTCTCGGGTTGGCAGGATAGGTTGTCCTTGAAGATGTCTTGGAATGTATTATGTATTTTGATGTTTTACATGTCTTTTTCTTTCTTGCTGATGAGGTCTTGGAACACTGTGGCAGTAATTTGGAATAGGTGGGTATAAGGTGGAGCCTTCTCATTCCTGTTAGAGGGTTTAATTTTGCCCTTTTCTTTGTAGATGATGGTGTGCCGATTTCCAGTGGTGCCATACAGTGAATTCGCAGATGATCATGCTCTGGTGTCAATTAAGCGGTGGTGTCATTGGGTGAGTAATCAGAAATAGATAGGTTAAAAGGCAAGCACAGTTTTCCAGAAGAAGAAGAAACTCGTGACTGTCCAGGATGATGAAGCACAACCAACATTTTGTTTATTCTAGAATAAGTATTAATGTTTTATGACCTCGTTTGATTTGTGGTACAGGATAATGTACAATCCATGGTAGAATTAAGAGTTCTATTATTTAAGCATCCTGGGATGCAGTGGTTTGTGTCATTTTACAGCTAGAGGTGCTCCAGTTCAATTCTCGGCCAGGGGCCAGCTGTCTGGGCTTTGCGTGCCCTCCTTGTATTTGTGTGGGTTTCGCTGGGTACTACTGGGTTTTCCTTCCATGCTGCTAAGTTGCTAGTTACTTAATATTGGATATATTTGTACAGGAAGACATATAGATTACATACATTAGATGGTCGTCATAGTGAGAATGGTTTTGCTGCATGTTTAAATTTGGATGTATGTTTAAATGGAAGTCCTGATCACTTGGGTGGGCAAATTGAGGTCACAGATGGAGTACTGTGTGAGTAACAGTCAATGCCCTGATGGAAATGGACTTGAATTGTAATTTTTTTTGTTCTGTGGATGTTTTGAGTGTTGGAGAGGTTATAGGGTAGTAGGTAATTTTATTCAGTGGTCATTAAGGCACATTACAGTTGAGGCAGTAGTGATTTCTTGCAGATGCAGGACATGTTTATCTTGGCCAGTTTGAGTGGGTTACTTTGGTAGGGTTAATAGTTGGTGTAGTTTATCAATTTTGTTGCTTGTGGCTTAATTCTTTAGTCCTTGTGGCAGATGGATAGGGTGGGTTATAGGGATTTGTATTTTGATTATACATTTATAGGTGTGGGGTTTGAGGGTGTATTTGTGGCATTTGTTATGGCTGTGGTTAGTCATTACAGAAAGGTGAGGGCCAGCAAGGGCAAGGATGGTTTTTAGGTGCTACTGTTGTATTGGATAGTTGGAGGGATGACGGGAAGGTTCTTGATCTGTGATAGGGCTGCTGTTAAGGTTAGTTGGTGATTACCTTTGTCTGGTTTTAGGGGGTATTGGATTAACATCAGGGAGGGATTAAAGGTTTACTTTCAGTCATTTGACCTGTTCGTCACTTTGGCTATGTATGTGATAGGGTTTATAAGCTGGAAGGTTGAGTCAGTGGTGTGTGAGGGAGGATGAGGGGACATGGAGTATTTATTTTACTTTTGGTGTTTGTGTTAGCTGGTGTATGAGGTTCATTGGGGTTGTTGGGGGATTATGGTTTGTTTCCAGTGCCAATATGGAACTTACAGGGCTGATGGTGGTTGGGCTGCTAACAATGCCATGATGGTTGTTTAATCATTTCATGTTATAAAGGCTAGTTGGTTTAATGTATGGATTGATATTTCACCTGCATTAAAGAGATCTCATTGGTATGATGGCATACAATTGGGTTTAATAATCAAATAGTATGGCTTGTTTGTTGAGTTGTTAACATGCCATGATGACTGTTCAGCTGTTTTATTGCTTGTAAGAGATAGTTAGTGTGATGGTGGAATTGCTAGACAATGGGAGTTTAATGATACTATTTTGGTTGGTAGTGACGGGGAAGTAATTAGAATTGTTATTGCTCTGGCATTAAGGAGAGCTCATTTTGTTATGACTGGATTGGGTGTTAAATGGGGTTGTAATGTAGCGTGATGGTATGTAGTTGATTCTGCGTATTTTTTATAATGCCCTTGAAGTCATTGTGGAGCTGCCATTGGTCATGAAGTGAGGATTATTTAGCTCATGTGCAGTGCAATGCTAGGTTATCTTAGCATAGGTGAAGAGTCAGTGTTTTGTTTTCAGTTGTTTTGGTAACTGTTTATTTTGTTATGCGATAGGGTTTTAGGAGTTAACTCTACCTACCTTGGTTAGTGGGGAATGATGTTCAGCCGGATGCCGTAATGGTTTTTAGTTTGTTGGAAGTGTACCACAGAGAGAGGGAACAGCCTGGTCAGGCTGGTGGGTGGAGAAGAGGGGCAGGCTTGCCCTCTTCTGTTCTCCCTCTGGTGCTGGATGGTCAATTCAATAAGTTTGAAAAGGAAAGTGAGCGGTCACGCTGCTTGAGTACATAAGTAAGTGGAGGAAGCTGCTTATTTGGTTGATGGTATAATGCAATAAATGGTACTGAAAGTGAGTGGGTACACTGCTTTATAAATAAGTGAGTGGAGGTATGGATGCTGCTTAATGACCAGAATGAGCAGGTTTACGCAGTCCTGTCCTAAGATAATTTTGCATGGATGTTATTTCACCTGTATCATGTTTGGTTGAAATGAACAAATATTGAGTAACAGTTATGTTTATGGAAATTTAATAAAGGTGATCAAATGTCATTCGGTGTAATGTGTTTCTTGAAGGGGAGCTGGACAAATGCTGTTTCTTCTTAAATGCACCTTACAAAAAAGTGAGTGGAATTGTTGATAAATTCCATACATTTGCACAACTTTTTGTTACTGTTTGACCAAATTAAAATATGCTCTTAACAAATAAAGAAAAAATACTACTCGCAAAGGAAGGTGCTTTATACAGAATTATTTTGTCTGCAGACTGCCAGATATTTCCCTGTGGGGACAACTTGTTTGGGACACATGGCTGAATTCCAGCTGTAAAGACATGGCTGTAACAAATTCACTGTGGCTATAGGATATAGAGAAAAGTGCAGTTATGTACATACAGCTTAAAAAAACAATATGAGTGTGAAGTCTAGAATTTGTTTGATCTCCCTGACCTGTGTATTCCACAGACTATCATGAGCCCCAGCACCAGTGGCTGAAACTGCCACAAGGGCAAAAACTACTATTCATCTCCATGTATGTCTGACCATGTTACACAAGAACAAAATGTGACAGATGCTCGCAAAGAATCCCTGCTCTTGGAAAGCACCTCACTTCCTGAAAGGGAATCAGTGTGTCTCGGGATCATTGCCTAAAACCTGTACTGGAGCATAAGCATGACTTCAGCAATATATAAAATTTATTCCATGCTCCTGCATACTACTTCTAGTAGTAATTTTTTATTTATTTTATTTTATTTATTTATGATTTGTTGACCGGGAAAGTCCGACTAGGTTCCACAGAGCCTGTTTTCAGCGGAGGCCCGGGGAGAAATACTCCATGTAATCACATAAGCATGTACTATACACTAAGCAGAATACCAATTTTAAAATTTAAATATCAATGAAAAATAAATGCTTTCTTCTTTAGAAACTGTAAAAATTAGTGGATAGGAAAGCAGATGAGGGAAGCAGAGATCCCTGATTATAAAGAGCTAAAATGATTATTGCAGTAAGATGTTATATGCCAAGCAACATCATTTTTTTTTATAAACTGGTCTCTAAGATTGCCATTTTCCTTATAGTTGACATTTGGTGTAGTATTTTTCTGTTCTGGCTGATTGTGTACTTTTTCAATTCCAATTGCATCCATACCTCTCAACTTCTTACTGCAAGAAATCTGGACAAAGCCTGACAAAATGGGGGGGGGGGCAAAGGCCCAAAAATAGGGACAGATTTTAAATATTGCTCTTCTAAACTTAGAAAGTCGCTAAAGTAACAGGGTTTGTGTTAACATACATTTTCAGAGGGATTTGAAATTGAAGTCTGAAACTCAAATCTATATAATTATTTAGTGACTTCTGTCCTCAGATCATCCCACTCTTTTTGCCAGAAAACCACAAATTTCATGATGAATAGACCAAAAATATGAGGCAAAAATCTGGACATTCTGTGAAACTCTGTACATTTGAGAGGTAGGATTTGATCTATTTTTTCCTAATAAATCAGAGTATTTTGTTTAGCACTGTTTAAGGACTGTTTCATTTAAATGAGGATCCAACAATGTGAAATCGTATTCTAATATTCACATAGTTTCTGAAAGACTGTTTTCCTCTTTTGTTATGCAAGTAGGTTCTATGGTTGTGAACTAAGAAGGCCTTCAGGCTAATAGTTAATTACATAAGATGTAATGATAAAGCAAGTAGTATATGGAGAAAGAAGCCTTGATAATCAACTGCTGGACAGAATTTAAGGTAACCATAATGGTAAGGTAACTGACCAGTTAAAATCATGAATGGGACAGGCTAGACTTTTAACTGTGCAAGGAGAGTGGTTTCAGTTTTCCCTTGACATTTTGTTGGGGCAATATTCAAGAGTAGAACTGTGCATGAGCAAGATGAACTGAAAGTCTAGATGAAGAAGTTTTTAATTATAAATAAATACAGCAATGCTACGAAGCATAATGATAAATGTGTTAGTAAAAACAGAAAAAAAAAAATCATGAAGGAACACACATGGGACCCTGGGGAAATCCTTTATTCCCCTGCTAATGATGAAATAAGGAGTTCCTTACTTTAATTTTGACAAATGTGAGTTATGCACCATGAGTTTCCCTCAATCTGTGTTACTGAAAGTATTGACAGTGAGGTAAAGTGTAGATGTCAGAGTACTAAGGTGCTTTCTGAATCAATGTTGTTTTGAGTAAATAAAGTTAAAGGGGTTATGACAAGATTTGGTCTAGGAACATACAGACTTTCTAGAATTTTTGATATTGGACAAGAAAGAGATGTGGGAATATGAAGTCAGGAGGAAGGATTTATTTTCTTGTGTAGTGATATTGTATATGCATTCTAGATGTAAGGAAAGGGGGCATTTTTGGTTTAAAAAAGAAGTTATGTACTCACCATAACGTTCCATCTGAGTAGGTAACTTTATTTGTCAGGAACCTGTGGGTATCGGATCTGACCTGGATCCGAGCCGGCAGCTTTCCAAGCTTGAGATCCGAGCTCCAAACTCCTCCCCTTACCCATAATAACCTGCCATCTCCTTCCAACCCCCAGATCACGTTTGCCCATTTATACAATATCACAACAAACGACAACCTGAAAGGTAAAAACCTAACCTAAGGTTTAAGAAAAAAAAAACTGAGACCAAACTATGGTCCAGGTATTTAAAGAACCCAGTTAGGGGGAAGGAGGGAGGGTCATTTGCTGACAAATTAAGTTACCTACTCAGATGGAACATTATGGTGAGTACATAACTTCTTTATCTGAAGTAGTTAACTTCATTTGATCAGCAACCTGTGGGACAGAGTCCCCAGCTACCGAAACACTTGGGAGGCCTTCAAGGAAGGATATTCCGGAGCACTGCAGAGCCAAAGGCTGCTCTACCTCTGGAAATCAAATCCAGCTTATAATGAGAAATAAAAGTATGTGAAGAGGCCCAAGTAGCCGCAGAACAAATGTCATCAAGGGGAATCTTTGACCAAAAAGCAGCAGAAGTAGCCATTGAACAGGTTGAGTGAGCATGGACCCCTAATGGCTCAGGCAGACCAAATATCTTGTATGAAAGTAAAATGCAGCTAGAGACCCATCTGGCTAGAGTCACCTTCGACACCGGCTTCCCCAAAAAGGGCTTCACAAAAGAAACAAAGAGCTGCTCTGATTTTCGAGAGGCAGCTGTTCTGTGCAAATAAAAATGCAACTGTCTATGCACATCTAAAAGATGAAGTTTATATTCCCCTTTATTCTGATAGTTAGGGAAAAAAACTGGTAGATTAATAGACTGGTTGATGTTCGCCTCAGAAGCCACTTTAGATAAAAAGGTTGGATTAGTCCTGAGAGAAACCCTGTCTTTATGGAAGACAAGATACGGGGGCTTAATACAGAGGGCCTGAAGTTCCGACACCCTTCTGGCTGAGATGATAGCTATTAAGAAGGCAGTTTTCCAACATAGAAATTTCAATTCAACCAAAGCTGCAGGTTCAAAGGGGGGGCCGGTGAGGGCCTGAAGGACCAAAGTCAGGTCCCATGGGGGAACGGCATTTCTAATGGGAGGCCTTAAGAGAAAAGTGCCTTTTAAGAAGGTCTTACAGATCTTAGTGGAGGCAAATTGTCTCCAATGTAGAAATGGGATATAGCAGCCATCTGTACCTTTACAGTAGAAGAGCTGGCCCCTTGTTGAAAGATGTGAGATAAGAAATCAAGCACTGCCGGAATAGGAGCCGTGAAAGAGTCCAAATTCCTATCAGAGGCCCAGATGGAAAAACACTTCCATTTGCTATTGTAGACCTTCCTGGTAGAGGGCTTATGAGCCGCTACCAGGATGGATCTCACTGCCGACGAGATACCGGGAGTCCTAGCAACTAATGGAACTGGATCAACCAAGCTGAGAGCTTGAGGTCGACCAGATTCGGTGGTTCCAATCCCAATGGGTGACATATCAGATCTGTAATGGGATCTAAGGTCCAAAGAGGAGCTATGAGGTGAGACTGTAGAAAAGGGAACCAGGTTTGACAAGGCCAGAATGGGGCTATGAGGATAATTTTGTTCCCCAACCAATGAGCTTTCTGTAAGAATTTTGTCATCAATGGAAGAGCAGGATAAGCATAAAGAAGACCGGATGGCCAAGCTTGAACTAGAGCGTCTCTGGGGCTTTCCCCCAGAGGGGGGAATTAGAGAGAAAAACTCACTGCACTTCATGTTGGAAGGCGATGTGAAGAGATCGCAGCAAGGCTGGCCCCACTTGTGGAAGATCTGATTCACTACTAAGGGATTCAGAGACCACTAGTAAGGTGAGAGGACAGCTTGTCTGCCAGGATGTTGGACCGACCCAGAATGTGCGTTGCTAACAGAAAGTGGTTGGTGGATATCGCCCAATCCCAAACTCTCATGACCTCTAAGCAAAAGAGGGTAGGACCTGGTTCCCCCCCTGTTTGTTGATGTACCAGACTACCGACATATTGTCTGTCTGAATTGCAATAGTCCCTGGAGGGAGAAGGGCATGAAGGGCCTGCAATGCTAGAAGCACCGCTCTCATCTCCAGAACATTGATATGCAGCACGGTCTCTGTCTGAGTCCACGTACCTTGGACAGTCCTGCCCATGCAATTCCCCCCACCCAAAGCGAGAAGTGTCCGTGGTTACCATGGCTTGGGGTTGTGGCATTATAAATGGTCGTCCTTCCTGAAGTTCCCGAGACTGGATCCACCACAAGAGGGAATCCTTGCAAACTCTGCTGAGGTGGATAGGGGAGTCCAACGGGTGCTGAAGGATCGACCACTGAACCTGCAAGGTCCACTGGAGAACTCTTATGTGTAATCATGCTAATGGTGAAAGATTGATCGTTGCTGCCATGGACCCTAAAGCTCTCAGGACTAATTACGCCAATGGGGCTTGAAATTGGAGGATGGCAAAGACGTGTAGGGTCAAGCTGCAAAGTCTGTCCAACGTCAAAAAGGCCTTGGTTTGAAGCGTGTCTATCCTGGTCCCTATGAAGTCCAACACTTGGGCAGGTTGAAGAAATGATTTCCTGTGGTTTATAGTGATCCCCAACTGGGAAGCCAGGAGCAGGAAATAATCCCTGGCTAAGCACAGTAGATGCCTGGTGGGAGCGGTAAGGAGCCAGTCGTCTGGGTATGGAAAAACCTGTATTCCCTGAAGCCTCAGGTGGGCTGCTACTACCGCTACAACCTAGGTGAACACCCTGGGGACTGTGGTGAGGCCGAAGGGTAGGACCCTGAACTGGAAGTGACTGACCTCTAGCCGAAAGCGGAGGAACCTCCTGGAATGCCTGTCCATGAGAATGTGGTAGTATGCGTCCTTGAGGTCTATGGAGCACATCCAGTCATTCTCCTGCAACAAGGGGACAATAGATTGAAGTGTGACCATCCAGAATTTCTCCTTGGCAATGAAGAGGTTCATAGTAGAAAGGTCGAGGATTGGCCTCAAGTCCCCCGTCTTTTTTGGCACCAAAAAGAACCTGGAGTAATTGCTTAATCCAAACTGGTCTGGGAGGACGTGCTGGATGGCTCTTCTTTCTAGCAGCTTTTCTATTTCTAAAGCTGCAGCCTCCCTCTGACTGGGTGGTACATCGGCGAAGCGCCTCGATCGAGGAGGTAAGTTTACGAATGGGATAGAGTAACCTCTGGATATTATGCGAAGCACCCAGCGATCCATCGTGATGGGCTCCCATTGTGCCAGGTGCTCTGAAAAATGCCCCCCGACTGCCTCCAGAGAGGAGCAGTCAGGCAACCCCTCAGGGCTGCTGTGTGGGTCGATCAGAGAAAGGTTCTTGTGACCCAAAATTCTTCAGGCCCCCACTGCCTCTGGGCTGGCGTCCACTTTGTCCCCCTCTGCCTCTGAAGGATGAAGGGTCCAAAGCGTAACGGGACTGCTGAGACTTCCGGATCCACATCTTCTTTTGTCCTCTCTGTTTCCTAGAAAAGGACCTTTGAGGAGCTGAGAAGCAGATTCCGACAGCAGACAGCATTTTCCCATCTTTCTCGCTCTGAACCAGCATATCTCGGATGGTCTTCCCAAATAGAGTAGAACCGTCAAAGGGAGCATTAGCGAAGGATGCCTTGAAGGGTTCCACAAAGTTGCAAAGTCGGAGCCAGGCGTGATGCCTTAAGGCGATGCCTGATCCGCTGGCTCTAGCGGCTCCCTCCGTGGCATGGGAGAGTAGCTGCATAGACGTGTTTGACACAGCTTTAGAGTTGCCATGTGAGTCGAGAAGGTTCGTTTGTCCTAGGCCGACATGGACTCTGGGGGAGACTCAGCATATTCTTTGACCACATCTCGCTTGAAGCCTAATAACATGGGCCAAGTAATTCAGCGCCCTTATAGAGAAGGTAGCTGAAGCAAACATCCGCTTTCCAGTACGGTCCATCGTCTGAGACTCCTTATCAGAAGGATGAAACGAGGAACTATCTTGTGCTAATTCCTTCTTGGTGGCAGCCGCTACCACCATGGCATCTAGGGGGGGAACCTTTGCTCCACACTGTCCTATCCATCGGGGGGCTAAGAATTTTATCAGGCCTCCTGGGGATTGGCTCTACAGTGTCCGGTTCCTTCCACGCCCTAATAGTGATCAGGTCCACCAGGGGGTTGGCTGGAGGGGACACCCAAGCAGTAGACAGGCTTGCGTCGAATGCCTCCAGAAACACCAACTCATCCGAAGAAGGCTTTTGGGCTGCCCATCCCCCTTTTAAGCGCAACATTTCCATAATGTCTCCAAAGGAGACGTCATCGGGGGTTGATTTGGGGAAACCTTCCCCTTCCTCTAAGACAGTGTCTTCTGTGAGGGACTCAGGGGGAGTCCAAGTGCCTCCTCTTACACTTGTGTTTGTGAGGTATCTCCTCAGGGGAGCTGTCTGAGGAGAGCTCACCAACAGGTTCTTGTTCCTCTGAGGGAACTGTCTGGGACATTGACGCAGGCTGTCCATGGGGCCGGACGATGGAGGACAGGCCCATATGCAATGGAGTGGTGGCTGGACCTGTAGTAAGAGCAGGGGGTCTTGAACCTCTCAGGAGAACCCTCCCCACCACGTCAAATGCCGAGGGTGAATTGCTCTGTCCGGGATCCGTGATCAACACCTTCGGGTCAGACGCAGGGACCGAAGCCAGAGCCGAAGCGATCGAATCAATGGTAACAGAGCCAAAGATGCACCAGCCCTCTTGGACCTGACGCCTGGCCCTCAGCTCCGAGAGTTCGGATCCGAAAAAGGATCCGGCAAACTCGAAGGAACAGCCGGCATTGAAGTAGCAACCGCTATTGGTGCAGACGACTCCCAGGCTCCGAGACTACTCGGATCCGATGGCTCTGAAACCTGATAGTGGATCAGAGAAGGAGCTATGGGGGTGGAAAAAGTGGCTGAACTCCCCACCCCCCCCCCGGAGGGGGGGGAGGCAGGAGCACTCTCATCTGCATCTGGGTCTGCAGAAAGCGACGCATCATCCGGTCCATGTTGGCATCGGAGAGGCTTCAGGTAGACCTAGACGAAGCCACCAAAGCTGGCCTGGGGGTGCCGCTGCCACGACCTCGAAGATGGCCGGGGCTCCTCCTCTGGCTCCAGCGAGAAGCATGGAGAGCGGATCCGAGAGGGGGAGGACCAGGGAATCTTCTGAGTGGAAGAAAGGAGTTTAGTCAGCGGGGCCGAAGGGGCTGACTTGGTCTGCCGAGCTTGTGACTCCTGTGCTTTTGTCGATCTCTAACCCTCTCTCTTTCTCTCTCCTTCTCTTTCTCCCTCTCTCTCCTTTCTATCTTCCTTGTTTCTTTCTCTCTCTGGCAAACAATGGGAGCTTGAGTCCCAGCCAGGAGAGGCAAAGTAGAAGGCTGAACAGCCACGGCCGCGGCTGGAGCCACTGAGGGAGAAGAGGAAAAGGGTGTGTCTGAGGGTATAAGACCCACCAGGATACGCTTATTCCTCCTATCCCTCAGGGCCCGGGGGTTAAAAGCTGCACAAATATGGCAGCCTGAAGAGAGGTGTGCAACCCCCAGGCAAATAATGCACTGAGTGTGGCCATCGGCTGGGGAGAGCTTATGGCCACACTCCGAGCATTTAGAGAAAATGGCCTTCGGGCCTTCAGCCATCCTAAACACCTTCCACACGCACTCACAGACACAGAACTAAGGGTGGGATAGAAGTATTAAAAGGACTAAAAAAAAGGAGGAAAGGGGGAGGTCGATAAGAGACAATCTGACATACACATACACTACTTACAAAAAAAACCTCGTAAATAGATTATTTAAATAACTACTCACTAACTCTTAACCCGGAGTTCATAACTCGTGCTTGTAGAAACCGCGGCAAACGAGATCTGGGGTATGGAAGGAGATGGCAGGGTATTATGGGTAAGGGGAGGAGTTTGGAGCTCGGATCTCAAGCTTGGAAAGCTGCCGGCTCGAATCCAGGTCGGATCCGATACCTACAGGTTGCTGATCAAATGAAGTTAACTACTTCAGATCTAATGATATGCTGTCAGAATATGGCTACAAACTTATTGTAAGCTTTTAGGAATTTGGTGGTAAAACCATAAAAAAACCAGATATTTTAGTGAGTTTGTATTTCTTGAATAATTTACCTTTTAGCTGTAAATGGTAGAGGTGAAATTATTTAATTAACATTCAGGAAGGGCAGAAGTGATAACTGGTCATGAGACAAAACAAATGAAATGTCTTCACTAACAGTTCTGTAAACATTTGAATATCACAACTCATTAATTGTGATGCCTGTGCTCCAAAGGAGCCTTACATATTTCTATGAAGATGTTAATTTCATGCTAAAATCCATTGTTTTATTAAGAATTCTGCCCTGTTTTGCAGTGGCAATTGACCTTTTGCATTCATTTTGACCTCTACAAAATTCTGTTATTTTATTTTTCATAAATGGAAAGTAGTAGTCCTGCAAAGCAGAATGGTATTCAGAAAAGGACATGATGGCTTGCTTAACAATACAAGTTTAATTGGTATGGGATAGTTCAGTTATTAGGATATTTTACTGAATATGTTTAAATAATCTGAAAGAAGAAATTGTTTCAGGGACATTGATTAATTTGACAGAGAAGCTGAAATGCTTTCTACTATGGATTATAGTGTCCGTGTGTTTTTTTGACAAGAAACTGATCTGTGAGTGGCTACCTCTGTCTAAGATGGTTGGGTTATTTCAGGGTGGTAACTAATTGACCTAGGTGTAGCATATCTTGTATATTACATGGATACCTTTTTGGGACTGCTGCAAATTTGGGGTGATACTATATCAGTATTCAAGGTGTGTGTATTTCTTGTAGATACTTAGAGTAAATTAATGGGCATGCCATAATACAACTCATTGTTTCCAAGACAATGTGCTGCATATCAGGCTAACATAAGAACTGTGAGAAATATCACACAGTCCTTAGTTTACATATATGTTAAAATGAATAAATCCTGACCTTAGCTAGTTTGGTTTAGTTTAGTTTAGTGCAACTTTAGAGGTTTGGAAGATAAATAAAAAGTAAGCTGCACAGTTAGGCCACCACATAAAACTGTGGTGATGAATAACGGTATGCCATAGTGTTGAGAGTATGAGTTGTCATTCCATTTCTTGAAATAATGGGTATACTAGTTGTTTGAAGAATGTTCTATTCAAGCATCTGAGGTAAGTGGAAGGTGAATGAAACTGTGACAAAAATATTTTACAATGATAAGTAGAATATGACACAATAGTCTGCATTTTAAGTGCATATATACATTAAGAGGAACATTTTTCGGAGAATTTGAGTAAAAACCTTGGTCATTTGAAGAGGAGGAGGAGTGGCCTGGAAATTGGAATGTTAGGCAGATAGGTCCCCACAAAAGTTTGTAGATTGCATTTTTTTTATCTCAGCATATTTCATTTCACTAAAACCCCTTATCAGCATGTTTTTATATGTCTTTATAAAAATATAAAACAACTTTATTAGAATTTTTTCAAACATATTTAGCAACAGAAATAGAAAACAGCTATATACATTGATGATACAAGTGTAGGAAGCAAAATACTGTATCTAAAATTCAAAGGTCAGTAACCCCTGAAGGAAAAGAAACATATCCAACTGCAATAATCCTGACTGCATTTTGCAGACTGTTCTATGAGACAGTAAGTATAAAACCAATAAAAATATTCACTTATCAGTGGGTCAGAATGATTTCATCACATTGAGAATGTCTATACTACATACCTTCTCAATGTGTCCTTACGAACATGTGTAGTCAATCCAGTTTAGAATAAGTAAAAGATTTGTTAATAAATATGCTATTTAAATAATCCCATACAAAACAACTATTGCTTGTTCTGAAAGAAAGTACAAATAGCAATCTCAGTTGATGAAAAGATATATAAGGCCTATTTATAACTGGGAATTCAGAGGCTATTTGCAATTGAGAAAAAAATGCACTATAGAATATCATGAACTTAATTTAAAAAGTTCAGAAAGTGTAGCAGTTTCAGAGGTCTTTCTTCATATATGCTCCCAATTAAAATGAAAATTATATTTCTGTACATACTGATCTCATATAAAAGCATGTATACAAATATCATTACCCGCATAGCTATTGTATACAAGATTAATTCAAGCACTGATAGTGGTTGTCTTTTGCTAAGATGATTTTAAATTAAGATGAATGTTTCAATACTGTGCAACACTGGAGAAGCTTATATTATTTTGCTAGTGCTACAAAAGTATGCCTAAAATATAAACAGATCATAGAGGAAACCCTATTCCAGGGACCAGAAGAGTTTGGAAATTGTATGCGGTCTAATACTTGCAAAGGACCTCATAGGGAAAACTGATTTAGGTGTATCATAAAATAGTTTAGTAGAATATTTAACTGAAACACCTTGTTAAAATAAAACTTAAATATCTAAGAGGTTAATTGAAAAGTATAGGGTTTTATTTTTTTTCTAATGACCATCAGTGGTATTCACCTTATTTAGTTTAACCTTCAAAAGAAAAGCAAAATTGCATTTGAAATATCAAAGCAGAAATATAATGGTACTTCTGTAAGCAAAACAGCAAATATTCCCAAAAGAGGTGAGCGAATTGAAATAAGACTGAGAAGAAAAAGACATAAGATTTTATAATCCACAGTAATATGAAGACATAACACACTATAATCACCAGTAATTAAACATTATGATGTCTAAGGCCCTCATAACAATTTGAAAGCACAAACATTAGCTTAACATATGCTAATGGCTTTAAGATGCCACAAAACTTTATAAAATCATGAATGAATAAATGATACTCCTAGGAACATAATTTGTTGCATTTATATAAAAGAGCAACTGAAGAAAGTAGTCATGTTAAGTTAGTGGTTTTAGAGGCAATGAAACAAATGCATTTTTTATCTCTTGATGGTGATATAAATATACTTTCATGACTTGGGACAATTTCTTTGTGTAAAGAATTTTAAATATCTTACTTTCCATGCAACTGAAAAGTCAGAGTAACCTTTGTTGGAGAAAAACCTGTAATCATAACATGAGAATAATTGTTTTTTAACCACAAATTACTGATATGTATTGAAGCTTTAAGTTTACAGTTAGAAACTTTAAAGCAGTCCTCAAGCTCAGAAACAATTCTATTAATGTTCATTTTTGGATGAGTTGTGAAAGTGGTTATATAATCTGGAAATGCAATAGTCCTAGCATGACAACAGTTTTGGAGATTAGATAGACTACTGTTATAAATAATGCAAAATAGGGAGGGATTAAAAAGATACAAAGACAGAGAGAAATATTGTATTTACTGTTTTAGTCATATAGTTCTAATCTCATTTAAGCCTGTCAGTCTAAATGTGTAATGCAAATCAGCTTTTTTATTATGCAAAAGTAGTAATAGATACCCTGTCATGTGAATTTTGCCTTTGTAGTTATCCATTTGCTTCTTTTCTAGGATCACTGCCCTTTGTGCATAAAATAGCAAATTAAATGCACATTACTATGGTCAATTGCCTTGTGCTTCCAATTCCTTTTAAATGATCATAATAATATGTGATCAAGGCAATCCCACACCTCTTTTACCTTTACAAATATGAATGTCATTGTTTCAAGTAACATCATCCCACCTCCTTTTTCTTAGAAAGTAATACAAGAATGTTGAGTCACTTCCCTCCCATCTTATGTTCATCAGAAGTTAAGATACAAATACATGTTGCCTCAGTATCTCTCTTCCCATCCCATATCCTTAATAATAATAATAATAATAATAATAATAATAATAATAATAATAATAAATAGCTTGCTTGTTTAGAATATTCTCTTATCTCCATAGCCAGCAACTTTCGTCTGTCAGCTCTTTGGCACTTCATTAATTGCTGAGGCACGCATATGCAGCACCTATGTTCATTCAGGAAGGAATTGCTTATGCATTTGTTTATCTTGATATTTTTTCTTTCCCAGATACCAATGGTGTAAATGGCTCTAGTATTAACAAATGACTTGGGAGAGATTGTACCTCTAGGATGATGGAGGAATACAATGATGGAAGCAAGTGTTGAGAAAGCACCAACAAATGCAAATTAAGATAAAATCTAAAGTAATCAACAATTTTGGAATTATAGCAATTATAGTAAAATTTAAGGAAACTAGGTCTTGCAGTCATTACTGATACCCACCCTTACTTAGACTGTATATGCCATCTCTAGGAATGCTAAGTCAGTCAAGACTGGGGTGATATTATGAATACCCATCCAATTATTCAGACCTTGTTTGAAGGAAGATAATGTATCACTCTGTCTGATCTGCCAGGTTTCTATTATAGAGGTGAGGAAGGGCTCTGAGTAATGAACCTGTCTTTCTACTGTGTTTTATTAATCTGCTAATGAAGATTTATATCTGTGGTTCTGATATTTCTGGGACTGACATGTGAAGGTACAAGAGATCCAAGATTACTGGGTCCCTATCTGTATGGAAGACAAGGCTTGGCTCTCCTGTGAATAGTCCATTTGATAGTAACTAAAGATAGCGCTTGTTGTATTTTTGGGTAGCTTATCAATATATGCCCATGATCATCTTTGTTAGGAACCTATGGGTTTTTCTAATTATTTGTGTAATTGAGGTGCATCCCAAAGGGAGCAATGTATTCAAACACTGGGCTGATCAGTGCTGCAAATAAGAGGTCAATGACCTTTTTAGATATGGATGATATTCCCTTGGTAATCAACTGAGCTTTGCTTCTGGCTACTGTTATTACATGGTTATCAAAGGAGAGGGAATTATCAACTCAAGGTCTCTAATTAAATTCTCAGTATGAGGTGGGAAATTATCTATGCTATATGGTGGAAGTACTGGTTGCTGATCAAATCTGGATATGCTGCCCATTATTAAATCTGGTGGATTTCTTTGAGAAAGTCACTAAGGCCTAGATAAGGGTAAAACAGTATATACCACTTACCTTGACCTGGCCAAGGTATTTGACATAATTCTATACTCTTGTATTATAAATAAGCTCACAAAAACTGGGCATAAATCCTTACATCATCAGGTAGATAGCCTATTGGATAACAGACAGGACACATGTGGTTAAAGTGAGTGAATCCAGTTCCAGCAAGAAGCTGTTACTAGCAGTGTGCCACAGGGCTCAGTTCTTGGACCACTTCTGTTTGGAATATACTTCTCTGAAGTCATGTCTAATGTGGAAAACCTCTGGATGACAAAGTCTGACAATGGCTACAAGCTGTGGGCAATCACTGAATCCCTTAAAGAAAAAAAAAATTAAGGCCGCCAATCGTTTTTTAACAAAATGGACTGCAATGTTCAAAATATGTTAATTTTATGTTTATATATATGTGTATATATATATATATATATATATATATATATATATATATATATATATATATATATATTATTTGCTTTTTTGATTGTTTGGAGTATCTCTGTTTCCTCTTTACACAGTTGTGCTTGTCTGCAGTGATTTTTATCAAAAATTGTATGAGAATTGTTAAATTTATGTATATGATCTGCATTGGTTAGAATGGGTAGAATGTGTGATTTAAGTGACTTTATAAAGGGACAAGTTATAGCACTGCACTCCAAAGGCTACTCCTAATGGGTCTACTTTGAAACATCTAAAACCCATAACATCTAATTTCATAACATTGAGATGAGAACAGCTAAAACCCAAAACATCTAAAACCCATAACATCAAATTTCATAACATCTAACAATACAAATCACAAGTAAATAACACTCCCTCCACATATAAGAACACCAAACTACCAAACACAATTTTTACTATGTTTCTGCAGGGGGGAAAGCCTCCCTGCACTCCCCATGTGGGGGACTCTGCCCTTCCACACCCCCAGTAAATTAAATATATCAACTCCAAGATCGCACTACACTGGGAAAAAGTTAATTTCTTAACCCCACTGTATCAAGCCCCCTGCAGAAACATAGTAAAAAGTGTGTTTGGTAGTTTGGTGTCATTATATATCATTATATGTAGAGGGTATGTTATTTTTATGTGATTTGTACTGCTAGATATTGTGAAATTCAATGTTATGGGTTTTAGATGTTTTGAGTTTTAGATGTTCTGGTCTCAGTGTTATGAAATTAGATGTTATGGGTTTTAGATGTTTTGAAGGGGACCCACTCCCAACATGATATTGCTAAATGTTTGGCTATTTTGTGATGAGGAGAACAAAATACCATTCATTTGGGTGGTGCATCAGTGATCGCAGAACATCACTCAGAGATGGCAGATGTAGGAAGAGCATTGTTACTTCAAGTCCTCACACTTCGTCTGTTCGAATAGCTCATATGGCTAAAAAATGGAGAATTAATATCAGTCCCAGAACAGTTAGATGATGGCTAATGGAAAATGTTAATCTGGTAGCAAGAAGACCAGCTAAGAAACCGCTGATGACAAAGAAGCAGCTCTGAGATCTGGTGAAGTTTTGTCATGCCATGAAAAATAAGTCTGCAAAGTGATGGGAACAAGTGGCGTTTACTGACAAAAGTATATTTCAGTAAGTGCTGAGCATTAGGCTACAATTATGTGAGACATTCTGTTGGTGATCACCTGAATCTAAGGTATGCAATTAAGATACTCAAACATCCTCCATCCATTATGGTATGGGGAGCCATCCCGGCAAAAGAGTGTTGCAGAGTTCACTTATTCAACAAAGGTGAAAAAGTGAATGCTGCAAAGTATATTTCTGTGCTGAACTCAAAAGTAAAAGTCCATATGAACATTTCTGGAACAATAATATTTCAGCAGGATTTGGCTCCATGCAATACTGCCAAGATAGTCAAGAAATGGTTTGCCGACAACCATATTCAGCTCCTTTCAAACTGGCCATCAAATTCACCAGATCTCAATGTCACAAAAAATTCCTGGAAAATCATGAAGAAGAAAGTGGCAGCACATTGGGCAGCCTCAGAAAAAGATTTAAAAGATGTCATCAAACATGTTTGGGTGACTGAGATCACTTTGGAATACTGCAAATCACTGGTTCACAGCATGCCATCTCGTATCAAGGCTATGTTGAACAATAAGGGAAATTCTACCAAATAACTGTTAGATGGGTATAATTTTGCTTTTCTCTGTTTTTTTAATAAACATTTGCTTGTCAGGCTGAATGCAGCTACAGTAATTGTTGTTGTAATGCAAAAAGATAAGAAAAACAATATTGGTCAAAAAATTGAAGTGGCCTTATTTTTTTGGCCACTACTGTAATTTGAGCCCATTTTTATACACCAGATATTGGAGCGTAAGTTCCTACTGGAGATATCTAGATCGGACTGCACATTCTATACATTTATGTAAATGGGTAGATAACTCTTTTGTGAACTTATCTGTCATGGCAATATCTGGGATGATGAAGCTGTAAGTAGATTTTTAGATTTCTTCATGGAAATTCATGAGATTTGTACATTTCAAATCCTTGAATTCTTATGTATTGTTTTTAGGGAATTTAGTGATTTTGAGGGAGAAGTTTACTAACTTTTGATCAGTTTCTGGGCCTTTGGAAATCTGACTAGATGTGATGCTGTCTTTACCAAACTTGGCTATACCACAGTAGTTGCCATTAGGTTTGAAGGCATGGCTGGCACAAAATCCAGTATGGAAAGAGTACTTTCTAGACAAAGGAGTGCTTTCTACACATTTAAAATGGTTTTGATGATTACACATACACAGAGGCATTCCAAATGCAGGAGAGCCTCAACGCCAGGCAACCTGTTGGTGAAACATCTGGCACTAAGCAGATCAAACTTAATTTGATCATGTTTAGGTTTTTTATAAGTTGGCATGTTAATTAGTTGGACTCTGCCTAAAAAGGAGCATTATCTGGGTATTAAAGGATTTAGCTGCTAAGTGGAGCAGGCTATCATTTGCTAAACAAGTAGTACTGTTGAGTATCTTACTCCATGCAGACACATACTGGATCTCTTTAGAATAACTCCAGTATTCTGACAATTGTTGATGATAATTATCTTTTCTTTGTACCTAGGCATCATTCTTCAAGGAACAGTCAGCTGTCCTCTTTGGGTCACAGTGCCACTTTGTACATCATAAATATATATGTTATGAAGCTACACTAGTGAAATTCTCTCAACATTTTGTATCATGAATTAACCCACGGTAGCCCATGCAATGCTCATTGGCATTCGCCTATGGTATGATAAATTGCATTATGCAGTAATTAATAATTTCCTTATTCTTTCCTGTTATGTGATATAGAGATGGAACTATTATTTCTATGAAACAAAGAATAGACCATGATGTCTATGAAAAAAGAATGAACCACCTTACTGGTATCCAAATAGCGAATGGAAAAGGAGTTGTATGAGTGACCATATGAGTGGCCTAGATGTCATGTTTGAAATGTCTGAGGGACTGAAGCTGAAGTGGCATAAAACTGTTAACTAGGTAGCTCAGGCATGGGTAATATTTGCACAGTCACATAAGAAAATGTATTCCATTTAAAAAAATGAGCAGAAAATGTACCATTCAGCCTGAATAAATTTGTGCACCAAAAGAAAGGTCAAGATTTGAACTGGTGCAGCAATCAAGAGTTAGAAACTGGCCAACAGTCCAGAAGGTGGGAGGTAATTCTACATATATAAAAAAAAAGTTCAACCTAAGAGTGAAGAACTTGCTTTCAAGTTTGTACAAAACATAAAAAAAATGGAAGATAAACTTAGGATAAGGAGCTAAATGGGAGACAGGCAGTGAATTCAAGATGTGATATTAGAAACTCAAAATAAAATTTATGAAAGAAAATATAAGGATGCATCAGGAGGTGAAAGCCTGACAGGAAAAACTCATCTAAGATGAAACTGACTGTTTTGAAGGGGTGGATTGAGAAATCAGAGTGTGATATTCTGGACTACAATGTAAGCAAAAGGAGATATGACTAAGCTGATAAAACAACAATGGTGTAAGAGCTCCATGGCATGGAGAGACAATGCCTTGTTATGAGGTAGGAGAGCAGAGTTCAATGAGCAGTTTCAGTGGCTCAAGACACTTGCTGAGAATATAAGTGAATGGCTGCTAACTTGCTAGTCCAAGGAGGGAAGGAGACAGTTCTGGCTCACCACAAGGGTGATACCTCATAAGACCACTATTATTTGGCAGTGAAATGCACACTGGTCAAGCTCATACTGTTGTAGTGTATTAAGCATCAGGAAAGTGGCTCATTTATTCAGAGCTTCCGTGTACCTGGCTTCTACACCTGTAACTGCAAGACTAAGATTGCTTCTAAAGCCTTCTCAACCTAAAATGCTGATTTTTTTTGCACTGGCTCTAACTGTTTCAGTGAAACTTAATCATTTCTCTGCTACATTTATTTATTTTATTGAATTTATCACTGTTTTTTAGCCTGCCCTTGTTAAAGAAATGCCACCTGTTTGTTACTGTACTCCTATTAGGTTGTTTTAATGATATTTTGATATTTCCTAACCTCCTCTGATACTGAAAAAGCTCTTCTGAATGAGTTTTCCAAAATATTTCTAGGTTTTGCAACATTTTTGTGTGTTGTGAACATTTCTTAGGGTTAGTGAACTTAGTTCCAAGGATTCCTGATATTGCAGGAATTCTTACTTCTGTTGTAAAGCATTTGTTACTGCACTTGTGCTCAAATACAGTTTGCTTTACATTGGGAGAGGTCTTTTGCACTCTGGTGAATGCAGAAAGCTAAATTCAACCCATCCAGTATGGAAAGTACTGGGCAGTAGCTTATTGTGGTTATATCCAATTGGCCTGAGGGTTTAACTTTATAAAAGTCTTTCATCCTGCTCATAAAAGTCTCATGTTTGCTCATTGCACAAACATGGTTCCCCATGCTTGCATATAAGCAAATCTCTCCAGTTTAAAATCCTCACTCTCACTTTGACCTTTAAGGGACTCTTCCTTACTCCTTCTCTTTGTGTTACACAGCATAGGCTAGATTCAGACCTCTGTGCACTTAAACCAGACATCTTACATTAAGAGGGCCTCCCTGTAACCTTGTGGCAGAAGTGTTTAGGTCAGGACCCATCAGAGTTGGGGATTGCTGGAGAAATGCTTAGTTTGGGGCTTTACCATTGGTAGTTGTGTTAAAACTGTTTAAATTTGCCTGTATATATACGTCTCACATTTACATGGATCTGTGCTCAGTTTGCTGGAGCTGCTGAACATTGGCAACTTTAGTCAAATGTCTGGAATGCATATGCACTAAAATCGAAGGCATCCACTGAAAAAAAAAGAAAAAGAAGTATATTTTAAGCCAGCACTGCACTTTGCTAACTGTATTTAATTGAATTGCTGATTCATTTTTGCTGTTTGTGATTAAGTCCAGCTAGCCCACTTCCTTCCCAAATACCAAATTCAGAAAATTCCTGCCACGATGGAAGGGTAGTTTCCCATCATTTCTCCTGCCAGCTTCACTGATATGGGCATAATGAGGCAATGTAGAAATTGCTTCATGTATACTGATAACCGTTTACTCCTAAAACAAACTAACACCCTATGTGAGGGATGCAAATACACTGTGGAATTTGAGTCAATTCTTTCACACAAAAAAAAAAAAAAAAAATCAAACAGGTTGCCAGCACACGTGCTTCACCTCTCACACAAACTTCACCTCTCACACAAAATAAGGTCATGACACATAAACCTAAATATGTGGAGGTACTCATTAAGAGCCTACCAAAAGAACAGAGACCTCCCAGATGCAAACCACACACACTCAGCACTGAGCATAAAGAAACCACTACACATATCAACTTACACACCAGTGTCTCAACAAATAAGTGCCTAAGGCAAAGCACATAAAATGTCTTGGTCATAGGCGACTTCATAGAGAGACACACAGATGTCTCCATCACTAGATTGGCCAAGGAGAAGGTCAGTGTCAACTGCCTATTAGATGCCAGGATCTGAAAAATCATGCATACATTCAAGTCACTCAACAGCAAGTGCTGTTATGTAATAGTTCATGTTGGAGTGAATGACCTGAGACATACTTCGCTGGACTATATGAAGAGAGACGTGACAGAACTCTCTGATTATGTGCCCGAGACAGATATGTCCCTAGCCCTAAGCAGCATTCTACCTTTACCCAGGAGATGCCACAATATAAACAAAAATAATTGACTTCAACAATTGGCTCAACTTCTGTTGTCAGTCCAAAAGGTAGTATCTGTCAGCCTGAGAGGATATGGTAGACAGAACTCACTGCTTTGCTAGAGATGGTCTGCACCTGTTCCCCCCTAGGCTTTCAGATACTGGCAAAGGTCCTTACTTCCTCACAGTGCCTTTTTTAGGCAATGTCAAAACAACCAATTTTCCAATGTAACAAAATCTAATTGAGACAAACTCAGGGTTGTGCTGCTTAATGCTAGGAGTTTAAACATGAAACTGCATTCCCTGGAAGCACTCCTCACCTTGGGGGATGCTGATGTCTGTGGAGTTACTGGGACATGGTTCAAGACAACTGAGAGCACCGCAGCTGTGCAAGACTACAATGCCTTCTTCATGTTCAGATCTCAAAATGAGCATGAAAGAACCAAAGTTGGAGGTGTACCCATCTTCATTAAAGCCAAATACACTTTGAGACCGGTCAAACACCATGACTCTCTCAAACTACTCAATGTCCAGTTAACTACTGGGAAAGTATCATACCACATCATTGCTAGTTATAGATCCCCCACCCCGAACCAAGATAAACACACCACCTACTTAAATTTACTGGAATCCCTTGCCATACAGCCCAACAGCTTAGTCATGGGAGATTTCAACTATCCTTCCATAGACTGAGGGACACACATGAGTAAAACATGCTTACCTAGAGGTTCCTGGACTTTGTTAACACAAATACTCTGAAACAGATAGTCTGCACCCCTACCAGGGGCTCTAATGTTCTGGACATAGCACTCACCAACATGTGGGGGTCACTTTACTTCCCTAGTGTGTGATGCCCTCCCTGGTTAGGTCAGACCACAAATCAGACTCATTTAAAGTAACTATTGGAACTGACACCCTTACAGGAACAAAATTTATAAAAAACTTCACTAAAGCTAATTTCAGCATACTAAGCGATGGCATAAAAAGCTTCATTCCACCCACAGTCACAGACATCAATAATCACTATGCAGAAGTGCATGCAAATACCCTCTACAAACACTTAAGTGACTGCATAAACTCTGTTGTACCTGACTGAATCAAAACCAGGTCTTCCCATAAAAGCAAGCAACCATGGTGGACTTCTAGTATAAACAGATTATATAATAAGAAAAAGAAACTGTTGCCTAAAAGCAAGGGGAATATGACTCTGTAGAGGAAGAGTTGCCTCCTAAGTGTCAACAAGAAAATCATAAATCTTGTTAAGTCTTCTAAAGCAAATTTTGAAACTAAAATTGCATCATTCGCCAAAAATAATCATAAGGCATTCTTTAACTATATCCGAAATCTAAAAGGGAATGTCCAGCTATGTGCCAAAGTTTTTGTACACATGGGATCACTCATACTACATCATAAAATATTGCCAACCTGCTAGCTGACAGATTCAGTACAAACTTCACCCACCTATGCCCACCTGCCATATCCCAAAGCATACCTGACACCAGTCCTCTGCCTAATATCTCTTGAGAACAGGTCATCTCTGTGTTCACCAAGGCCAAAAATACAGCCTCAGTGGAACCAGATAATTTCCCAAGCGGTTTGCTAAACAATCTAAATTAAGACCTAGTGGCATTCTTTTTAATCATAGTTTGAGAACTGACTATGTTCTTGCAGGAACGAGAACAGCGACCGTAATCTCCCTGCACAAAGTGTGTGTGTGGGGGGGGGGGGCATCCACTGATCCTGGGAACTACAGACCCATATGTCTAACCAGCCTCATCTGCTATGCCAATGAAAAAATTATCATGGACCTTATCAACAAGGATATAGGTGACCTCCAAATGCTGGACTCATCCCAGTTTGGCTTTGTTAAGGGTAGATCATGCTTATTAAACCTGATAGAATTCTTTGAGAATGTCACCAAAGCCATAGATGAAAGTAAGACAGTGCACACAGCCTGTCTTGACCTTGCCTAGGCTTTCAACTGAATTCCCCACTCTGGCATAATTGAGAAACTCTTCCTGATAGGGATTAAACCTTACATTACTAGATGGGTAGCCAGTTGGCTCACCAACAGAACACACACTTTCAGAATTGGTGACTCCACCTCCACCAGTAGACCCGTCACCAGTGGAGAACCACAGAAGTCTGTGCTGTCTGGCAACTGTTTCTCTGAAGTCCAGGCCAAAGTAGATGGCCTTTGGTTCACCACTTTCACTGATGATTGCAAACTAGGAACAATAATTGAGTCCCTCAACAATTTCAACATATTACAAGAAAGGCTAACGCAAACAAATGACTGGTGTCAAAGCCATTGTCTAAAACTAAATGCAAAAAGATGCATTATTATTCCCTTTGGCAAAATGAAATTCCCTACAAATTACAATATCGACAGCACTCCTGGAGGTTCAACCCAGTGATGTGAGACTTAGGAACACAGGTTGATAGCAATCTGGGCTTTGGACACCTATTTCTACAGTGGTGAGGAAAGCATTCTACGTAGAGCACCTTATAAGCAAGGACATAGCATCCAAGTCAAGGGATGTTATAACTCCACTGTACTCTACCCTCATCAGACCACTAATAGAGTATAATGCACCCTTTTGCATGTACCTCTACCCTCATCAGACCACTAATAGATTATAATGCACCCTTTTGCATCTATCTCACCAGACACCTGCAGCATCTAGAGAGACCTCAGAGGTATCTCACTAAAAAAATACAGGGACTCCAAACTATGACCTACATGGACAGGCTCAAAGCCCTGTCACTTTACTCTCTATCTTATAGGCTGCAGAGAAGTGACTTGTGCCTAGCCTATAGGGCAATTTCCAACCCTGCCCTAAAGGAAATGCCGCACATTCACAAGTCAAATGGCTCAGGAGCACTCACTCTAGAAATCTCATCCTAGCCTGTGACATTAACAGATCATGCTGGAGAGACAGATATGTCTTGCCAGAGACTGCTGCTTCTCTGGAATAGACTCCCTATTCAAGTAAAACAGAGCTCCTCACTGGCTCTATTCAAAAGCAATCTAGATAATTGGATGGGAGACCGCAAATTCACCCTTGGAGTGACATCCATGTCCTTTATGATCAGGGGTAGCCAGTGCTGATCACAGACTTCTCTGCTCATAAATTTGTTCTGTGAACTAACCAAAAAATAACAAATATGGATACTTGGGATTAACATGGCTAGGCTTGTAAAGGCTCTAGGGCTGTTAGCCTAGTAACCTCATGTGAACCTATGAACCTATGAAAGCAAAAGGAAATATAGTGGGTAGACACACATTTGCTCTTGGAAGATAGTGATTGTGGGCATGAAGGAGCTTTCCTGTAGGCAGAGGGTGTTCCCATGAGGAGAAGCTATCCCCCCCAAGTTCAGGAAGCTGACAGCTTCTTATTACATGACTCTTGTTGGGGAACATAGGACTGATTGCAGTTCCCAGTCAGGAACAAATAGCCCATAGCATTTGATGCTGGCCCAGGAATACACAACTCCCTTTCCTTCAGAATGAATGAGCTGATAAGATGGAGGTACAGGAGTGAATGGGCAATATCCAATGGGAGAAGCAAAAAAAAAAAAGAAAATAAAGACAAGTATGATGTATAAAAAAATCTGTACATGTGAAGACATAGGGTGTTTCCTGAAAAAGACCTAAGTAAAAATAGAGGACAGACAGTGATGTCAGGGTCTCCTGATTACAAAAATAATTGAAGTTGGTTAGGTTTTGTCTGAGTAAAAGTGGTGAGAGAGGACTGAGCGCACTCATACCATGATGAATGCTCATCTGGAAACATTCTGCACACCTACGGCATTTGTGGCTGTATTCAGACATGAGCTCAGTGCTGCAGAGCACTAATGAACAGCAAGCAATGAACTGCCACATGTTTTCAATACTCAAAGCAACATGTGCTATGGTCAGAGAAACAACTGGCAATCAGATGCATATTCAGGAGTATGGTGTGGGTTATCCTGAGACCTGACCTGCATCTGCTGAAATGGTGTTGGCCCCAATCATACTGCACTGGGATGGACTCCTAGGGTAGTTGTTTCACTATCTTGCTTCAGGCCTTTCCAAACTGGAAAGAACTCTAGACTATAAAATTACAGTCTGTATTGCTTTGTACCATATACCAAGCATACCTGTGGCAATGCTACACCTTATCCAGGGAATGCAGGGCCCCAACAGTGACATACATGGTACAGTGGTATAGCAGGCCCAGTCCAGGATGTCTTAAGACTGCAGGCATCTGTCCAGTCATGACATGGGATCCATTCATGAAATCCAAGCATATGCTAAACTAAGCACTGATGCTATTATCAGATGATGCATAGAACTATAGTCTCACTGGGTGAACTGACCTGTGGAAAGAAGAGCTTCATAGACATCTGCTATTGTTTTTAATCAGGCATTTCCTGAGCCAAGTATTTGTAAATTATTTTATCTATTGGTGCACAAAGCATGCACAGCCCTGTGACAGTATCTCTATTCATAATGTCTATAAACATGGTAGCAGCAAATGAAATGACTATTTTGTGCCCAAATTGATCATACATGATTTTTTGTTGTCTTCTGAAAGACTCATTTTATCTAGAAATCTAAGAACCATGCATCAAAACTGTAGTTTGGGTTTTATTTTAAGCATTCTCTTTCACATTTAAGTCCTCCCCAACACACACACTTTTAAACCTAGAAATTCCTGTATCAAGCAGGACCTCATTTACAATCAAGTCATATTTTACATAGGTGTTAAGCATTCATTTCTTGCCTGAGTGCTTTTCTGAATGTAGTAGTTTATTTTTCTCCCTCTCCTGACAATATTACCTGCATCATTTGCAATGTAAATTATGCAATTTTATTTGCACTGTGAAGCATAAATCTAGTATGTATGGCTGAAGTAACATTCTAGCTCAGATGTCTTAGACTTTTTTTAAACTTTCAAAGTTTTTCAGAGTTCCAATTCTCTTAGTTGTTAACAGCCATTAAAAAGAAGAATTTGCATGTGAGTCTGTAAGCTGAATTTATCTATTAGCATTTGAATTGTTAACAAAGTCTTAAAATACAAACACATTACTTTTGCTTATGTTGTAATCTGCTGAAGAATAGGCAGAAAAGTTAGTGACCTGAATGCTTGGTCTAGTAGCCATCTGCAATGACAGATAGGGAAGTCCATTCAAAAAAAGTATGTCACACAGTAATACCTGAAATATTCTGTGTTATTATTTTACTATAATAATGGTATTATTCAATAATAGTATATTTTCTTGAATGCTTTTCTAAGTCATCAACTAATTTCTCCACTGACAATATTGTTCATTAGTCTTGTAGATTTTAAACACTAATCTACTCCAAGGAGCTACAGTGTCCATTTCTTTGGGTTATTTCAATGCCTGTAGAGTCATTGAAAAGAATACCTTTAAAAATGCAGTTACATTTTTTTGTTGGTGACTCGCCATTTAAAATCTACCAATCATTCTGGTATAATGATAATTAAATTGAATGTATGTATGCATATACAGGCATCAAAGTGCTTATTATATTTCAGGTATTTTTATACATTTTATATGTTTTACACTAAGTAGTGACCAGTAATATGTTCTGCTGTTTCCTCTGATCATCATGGTTATGACATTTTGTGTGCTTTCCCCAAACCCCAAAATGGGCAAGTTAATCTCTACTGCTATATCATACTGTTCCGGTATTGCTTCCAACATTCCCGGAGCCTCTAGTCAAATCCAGGTCATCTGGGAGTTGTCTTAGGATTCAGAAAGGTATAGTACAATGTAGAAGCCTTAGCTTGGAAGGTTTTCTTAGCACACTACTCCCTTCTGATTCAGAAACTATTCTATATATAAAGATTTTCCCTTTCAGGGCCCTTAGCATGGAGAATGGACAAGTGACTGAATCTAAAGGCTAATTCCTCAGTCCAGGTTATGGGCTAATGTTAATTAGTCATGTGTTCACCCCCAAAAATTGTCTGCACCTCTAAATTTGCTTGGCCAAGTGATTCAGGAAAACAATCATTTGAGTAAAATTTTACTCTGTGTAGAAAAAGCAACCCCTGCAAAAACACAGTGATCATCCATTCACTTCTGTGAGAATACTAGCAGTGCAAGTGAGATCAGAGAAAGAGCAGCATGTGGACATGTATATTTATGCATGTGGACATGTATGTGCATGCCTGTAGGAGCTTGAATAAGAAAGCATGACTGTGTGTGTCTTTATGTGTTTTTCTGGCTAAATGTTCTCACTGGGGGATGTAAGGTAGGGAATCAACAGTGTGTGTGTGTGTGTGTGTGTGTGTGTGTGTGTGTGTGTGTGTGTGTGTGTGTGTGTGTGTGTGTATGTGTGTCTGTATGGATGTATAGGCTTGCCTGTAGATGAGTGGATGTAATTGTATTTAGGGTCTCAAACTGAAATGACTTGAAAGCTACTTAAGGCTTTCTAGACTCACCCGAGAACCAGTGACCAAGAATAAATAAATACACTCATACATTCAATCGTTCAACCCCAGGCTTAACTCCTTATAATGATTCTCACAATTTTCACATGGCTAAGACAGTATACAAACATCATAAAATAACACCTGTAATCATTGGTAAGAAACTATTCAAGTAGCAATATCACCCAAGTACTTGACCGACTATATGTAGATAAACTTGTGATTTTAGCCTAAAATATTCGACAAAGTGTCTCATTTCTTCTTCTGTTATTTCTGTTGCATTGCTTGACTTTCAGTATGTAATGAGTTTATTTGCACTTATAGCTAAACTAGCAAAACAGGACAGAATAATTTAATTACTGGTCTTCTGTGGAGGCAGAAGGGAAGACCAGAGTAATTCTAACCCGAGACTGGTATTGGAATAAGAATTAGGTGTGTCTGATTGGCTACAATGCTTGACTGAACTCTTTTGTTCCACTGGTCAAAACATCAGTGCAATAACTAAGACTATACAAAGACTAAGCCACACGCAAGAAACTACTAAAATAACTATGAACAGCTGTAAGTATACTAATTAAGAAAAACAACAATTCGGTTACCAAAGGCATCTCTTTTGAATATAAATTAAATCCCCTTTAAAAAATCAATAAAGAGAAGAAACAGAGAGGAAATATGGAAAATAGAGGTAAATAGAAAAGAAGACATTTCCTTTAAAAATAATAGAGCTGATGTCTGCACATTGCCATAAAGCCCAGCAGCCCTGGGCCAGTAAGCTACTGATCAGATGGTATGCAATTGCCTGGTCTGGGTTACCTGAGATAGGTCTATTGAACAAAAGCTCGATGTAAAACCAGTTAGCCTGCCAAACATGAGTTAAGAATTACTGTACTCGATGTAGGTTCACTGAAAGGATACAGCTTCTAATTGGATGATGTGATGATAAGGAGGAGGCTGGACATCCTATTTATCCTGGAGATAAGATGAAAGGGTGGTGAAGCAAAGCCATTTGGCTAGGGATGCAGAGTCTACTACTCAGGAGGAGGACAGAGTAGAAATGGTGAGAGACTTGTGGTGAGGGACAGCATTCAGAAGACAGTGAGGAATATCATCAAAAGTAGTCACAGGCACATGGCAATCAGACTAAATGTAAGAATAGGGCATTATTCATAATCTCAGCCTATGCACGGTTATGATAGAGAAGAAAAGAGTGCACTCTGACAGCAGTTACAGGACCTACTAGATAAAGTAGGAGAACAGGAATTAGTGTTGATAAAGGATGACCTGAAGACACACTGGGAGTAAACAGGTTATGAAGACTGTCTGGGTCCACCTAGTTGGTGCAACAAGACTACAGAATGAGAGGCCATTCTAGACTTCTATATGGCAAATGGCTTTATAGCAAATATCATATGGTTCTGCAAGAGAGAGTCACAAGATCACATCGAAGAGTGGCCAACATGCAACTGTGGCAAACTGTCTCCTAGTAAAGAAAGGGCACTGGGGGTAGTCATCCCACAGCATAAACCATTGTTTGCCACACTCTGTTGCAAAAAGTGATCAGGGAAGGATCTAAGGTTCAGCAGAGACTAACCTGAAGACCTGTAAGTTGACTGGAGAGAACACTGTATTTTAAGGAATTACTCAGGAATTAGTGCCTCAGAAAGAAAAGGAAATAAGTGGAGTTAAAGAATGGAAGCACCTTAAAACAGCATGTGTGAGGACGATAGAAAAGATATGTGGATGAGCCAGCTATGGAAATGAGGTACATAAAGAAAGTTTGATGGTGCAAGGTAGAAGTCTAGAAAGACGTCAAAAGAAAAGAAGAGTGCGAGAAAATGGGTCTGATAGAAAAGACAGACTAGCCTAAGGAGGAATACTGGTTGGCTGACAAATAGACTAAGAGAAGAGTTGCAATAGCAATGAACAAAGTATCATAGGTGCTCTACCAGCTTCTGGAAACTGAGTTGACTGATTGTACAAAGAAACTCTATGAGGTTGCAAGGTAAAGACAGAAAGAGAAAGAAGATAGTCAGACACCTTTCATATGGGATGCCAACATCAGCCTGCTCATCAGTCCACGGGCAATTAAAGACACTTAGGAGCAGTACTTCCAGAAGCTTCTGAATTAAGAAAACCCCACTGTAGCTATACTGCCCAATACACAGCCTATAATTAAAAAAGAGGAGGAGTCCATCTTATACGAAGTAAGAACAGTACTAAGGAAAATTATGGTAGGGAGAGCAGCTGGCTCAGATGAGGTCACCACAGATATTATCAATTTGTTGGTTAAGATAAGGGAGAAATGGCTACGGGAACTACTCTTAACAATAAGGAGAGGCGTATCCCAGATGACTGCAGAATAAGCATATCAGTGCCAGTGTACAAGAACAAAGGAGACATATAAAACTGTGGGCTGTACAGAGGTATCAAACTCCTGTCACACTGCATGAAAGTTCAGACAGGGTGGCTGATAAACAAACATGCAAAGTAGTATAAAGTAAGATTGAAGATGAGCAGTTTGGATTCAAATCAGGATGCTGCACAACTGACTCGATGTTTGCAGTGAGACAGATAATTGAGAAAAAAATTGAAAAGAAGTAGTCCAACTGGGCATGCCTAGAAGTGGAGAAAGCATATGACAAGGTATCAAGAAAGCTGGTCTGGGCAGTTGTGTGGTGGTTTGAAGTCCCAGAATTATTGGTAGAACTAGTGCAGGCTTTGTTGAAGGACCCCAATGACTCAAGTATGAACATTATTTGGTTTCATAGATGGTTTTCCAGTGGGGGTCGGTGTGCATCAGTATTCATCTCTGAGCCCACTGCTGATCATACAAGTCATGGACTACATTAGCAAACAAGGTTGGATAGGACAGGTGGACAAAGCTGCTGTATGCAGGCATTGTGGCATTACAGGCAGATACTGATCAAAAACTGTAGCAAAGGATACTGGAGTGGAATGCAAAACTGAAAGCTTGTGAGATGAAACTGAATGCAGATAAGACAATTGTAATGGTAGCAAATAAGGGAAATAAAAAGCTGAGAATTGAGATAGAAGGGATGATAATGGAAAAGGTAAACAGCTTTCAGTATTTGTGACAGGTGGTTGAAGAGAAGATAAGTCTGAATGAGGAGATCAAAGCTTCAGCCAACTGGCACAGTGTGTCAAGGGTACTGTAGGACAGAAGAATGCCAAAGAAGCTGAAAAATAAAGTGTACGATACAGTGGTGTGACCAGTAATACTGTATGGTACAGAAACCTAGGCAGTAAAGGCAGAACAGTTTAAGTTAGCGGTAATGGAGATATAATGCCTGAGATAGGTGGTAAGAAGCACGCCATGGGCCAGATGAAGAAATGAGGACAACAGAGCAGAAGCCAAAGTAGCTCTAGTTATGGTGAAGGTCAAAGATAACAAATTATGGTGGTATTGGCACATGTGCAGAAAAGCTGAAACTCCAGAGACTGGCACAAACTTGGAAAATCACACAGAAAATGCTGAGAATTGCACTCTGCACCCAACATTTTCTGTGTGATTTTCCAGCATGTTTAGAAAAGCAAAAGAAAATCAGGTGAAGATGGTCTAGGATATAGACGAAGTAGGCAAGGCAAAACAAAGGCATCCGGCAAAGATGGTTGGATTGTATAAGAGAAGACCTGCAACAGTCAGACATGGTAGGAGATTGTTACTGAATTGAAAGAGATGGTGAAGGTTGACAAGATACACCAACCTCCATGTAGAAAATGTGAAAAATGAGATTGATGATGATGATTAGAGCTAATCTGGTAAATAAAAGGTAAACCACTACATTAAAATTTCTAGAAGTGTTTGCCTTTTTTATGCTTGGCTTTTTTTTTTCTTTTTTAATAAGGTAGGATAGCATGGTGTAATATTTTGCAGATGACCCAAGAGTTTCTGGACTATATCTCCACCTCTCTCTTAAACCTTCATTCAAAAATCCACCAAAATACACCTCTAGTTTGCACAAAGTGGCACAAATCACACTCCCATGGCTAATAACAGAGATCCATTTGCATCAGTTACTCAAAACTTCTATGTAAGCCGCGATGGTACAGCGGTAGCTGTGTTGCCTCACAGCAAGAGGTTCTCTTGTTCGATTCTTGGCTGGAGTGCCTTCTGTGTGGAGTCTGCATGTCCTCCCTGCGGTCGAGTGGTCTCCAAAAGAAATGCATGAATGGGTGTGCCTTCGCTGAAGGTTGGGTGTTAGGCTGGCAACTTGCCATCATAAAAAAATCAACTGGCAATCATTAGCGGACCGGAGTACTGCTCTGGCGACCCCTAACCGGGAAAAGCCGAAAAGACAAACAACAACTCAAAACCTCAATGTAAAGCATATATTATTACAACTGTTTTTTATTACATCTTCTCATTCTTTAAAATCTTATCCCCAATTCTGTACAGAATGGAGGGTCAGTCTGCTTGTCTTACCTCTTATGCTAGCCTTTTAGCACTTGGGTTCTTGAGACAGTGTGCTAACTGTCAAGTCCATTCTGAGAGGTGTAACTATCTGAATAATGTGCAGGCTTCCATCCATTAAAAATATACCCTGTTAGCTTCATACACCTAGAGCGCATTCATGTTCAAATCACATAAAAATGAAGTACACTTTATGAAAAGAAATAAATTCACATATAATTGGTACAAAATCCAACTGTAAAAATAGAAGAATATTCTTTCCATTCCTCTTTATTCAAATATATGTGCTGCCACACACTGTACTTATTAAACCCACCGAAAAAAAAACTACTCTGCCAGTCAGCAGGGAAGGATTTCTAATATTTACAAATAAAACTTAAGAGAGCCACATCTACAATTCTAAGCCAGCTCTTTGCTGTCATTAACGAATCCTGCCCTGGTGATGTGATTGCTAACAGCATATATCCAACGAGTGTGGTAAACATACTCTCAAAACCCATTGAATGGCATGAATAACTTTCCCCCAGATTGACATAATTTTTCACAGCACCAAATCATATGCACATAATCAGTTCCCCCTGCCCCTTACCTCCAACACTTCTCCTCCTCTATCCTCCAGCTGTCTTAAAAAAAAAAAAAAAAAAAACATGTGAATGCTGTCAACAATTCAAAATTTTGAAATGCAAAAATCTTCAAAGCAGTGCTAACAGCCCATTTGAAAGCCCAATAATATGTCCTGACACTCCTTTATATTAAGGGTAGAATTCAAAAATACCTTTCATTTCTCCCAGTTAGATACCTCAGACCAATAACTCTACTCTAAAATATGTTGGTAAAGATGTCTTAGTCTTATCTGTATGTCTTGTGATTACAAGCCAGGTGCATTCCGTTGGCTTACTCCATTAGCCAAGTTATTGCCTCCAACTTACAAATATGGAACCTAGAAACCCTATCTTGCAATAGGTAACTGTCTTGTAAGGTACGGTGAGTCAAAACTGACAAGACTGGACATGGAGAGGGTTACAGTGTTCAGATGTCAGGATCTCAGATGCTATAACAGCCTGAAAGACCCTTATAACTAACAAGTAAGAGTACAGTACGGTAGTGGTATATGCAGGGCTGAACACCCTGATGTCCAGCACTCAGAGAGATGTGTTAATTCTCCATGCATGTTACAAATATTGGTTATTACAGGTTAGTACTGGGCAATCAGTCTGCAGACTATTACACACTTAGACAATAACCAGGCAGTGACGAAAGTGAGAATCAAACTCTGTACCTTGTATTTGTGAGGTAAACACCTTAACATTATGCCAAACTCTTGAAGTGGAACACTGCTGTCACCCAGAATGATGCCCAGACCCAAAGAAAAGATCATTGGCTTTAATAACTGGCTGAGTAGCTGTTGTCATTCAAAGGAGATTCAGTATGTGTCAACATGAGATGAGAAGAGATGAGATGCAGACAGTCCAACCTGCTCTGCCAGGGTTGGCTCGCACCTTTCATATATAAACAAAAACTCTTCTGGGTGATTTCTATTACTCCTATATTAACTGGAGCATGTATACTTCCAATGTTGGGAATTTTGCAAAATTTCTGGAGATAAATAAATATTTCCTGGAGGAATTAGTAATCAAACTCACTAGAGGTCAAAACATTCTTGTATTAGTTCTCACATGTTTGGCAGCCTCCTGACATAATCCCCTGGTTACACCTTTCCCAGTAAAGTCTGACCATAAATATGTGATCTTCTCTTTTAAGCTCTCTTAATCCCTTATAGCAAACCAAACTGAATTAAAAGATTGCAAACATGCTAACCTCAAGTTACTTTATTGTGAAATCTCTAAATTCACTTACACCTGTACTACTCCCAAACCTGGAAGCAGCATCAGACTTTACCAAAAATTATTATACCCTTCTTGAAAAAAATGTATAAAACTGTTATTTCTTATGAAGATCCCAGGGTCAAGAAAAATCTAAATACACACCTTCCTAGTGGTTCACTACCATAAAAAGAAGCTCATTAAACAATATAGCCAACCCTAAACTCTTTGAATAAAAGTAAACATTAAAAACTCAATCAGGAAGCTGAAAAATATCATTAGGTCAACAAAATAGATGCATGAACTTAAGCTAGCCACCAAGTTCATGGATAATCTTAAGTCTTTCTTTAACTATGTCATAAAATTTAGGAACATCACCGTACATTGCTTTGAGTTAATTCAAAATGATGCTTCATACTAAGACCCATGAGATAGTGGCAGATTTGTGGCAAACAAAGTCAGGTTTAACTTTATTACCAAAACCTTTATTCAAAGCCCAGATATATCTAAATCACTCCCCTTCAAAAATCATATTTTAGCTTTGATAACACACCATTTCTATACAAATATGTTGTCAAGAGATTTTAGAAACCTAGGATTTGACAACTAATTCTCCTTTGACCATCATGCATCAGCAATGGTTAAGAAATATTTTTATTTATCATAACCATAGTAAGTACAGTGAAACAGGAACCAATCAAGGAAAAAAAAAACAAAACAAAAGATTTTAAAGTTTTTAATCTAAATGTTAAGTGCTTTCATCCTTACACAGGACTTCATCATAACAAATGGCAAATGTTCCCCAAGTCTTTAAATAACCCCACCCAATCACCACCAATGATTTCATACATAGTTGATCACAAAAGGGATATCCTGAAGGAATGAAAAGGTTATCCTCCTCACTAATTAGACCAGTTATTGGGTACAACACCCTCTTCAGAATGTATCTCACTAGACATATTAATGAGCTAGAATGACTCCAAAGATTTCTACCTAAAAGAATCACAGTTCTGAATGTTTTGAGCTGTCCAGAGAGGATGGAAATCCTGCCTCTCATTCAGTATCATATAGACTTTTAAGAAGTGATTCAATCATAATAATCCTAGTTGTAACCATGTAGGTCCACTGATGACAAACCCCCTTTTTAGGGGCAACCCAGGAGCAAAATTAAAGTGACTTGTTCAAGGTCACACAGGAAGCAAATGAGGGCTGAGGGAATCAAACCCATATAAACTATAGTTTGCAACCTTTACCTCTTTGCCAGCTGCCATACAACTCATGACCTATGGTTTATGCCTCACCTACAGTGCCATTGAGTACCCAGTTATCCTGGATCTAGTTTACCTCAGCAAATGAAACAGCATGACCAATACATGAACCATGTATTTAAATCTGTGCCAAAAAATAAAATGTGGTAATAGGGCATGATTAAAGCCCAGAGACTCACAAATCATTGGAAAAAAGACATCCCTGCATGTTAGCTAGTGCAACTCACCAATTTCCTTTAAACAAAGCTTTAAAGACTGGATGAGTATCCACAAATTTATCATTAGACAAACTAGCTTGTCCCTCTTGAAAGAAGAGAGGTATAGCTTGAAGGCACAGTGTAAACATTCAAAAGATTAAATGGTTTTGTAAATTCTTTAATTGCACAATTTTAAGTATTACATGCACAGAAAAATGACACATGCATCAAAAATAATTACAAATCTCTATACAAATTTTATATAAGCAAATATATAACCACCAGGGTAAACTGTCTGTTTGCTTGTGACTAGTTGACTGATGCTTGGATCATCGGAAGGCCACCAGCGAGCTGTAGTACCATTCGACATGGAGAATATTGAGAAGGTGATTGTTACATTGTTATTACTTTCTCCTTCTAAAAATGTATGTAAACTCATTTAATGTATCTCTTTCTCTCTCTCTCTCTCTATATATATATATATATATATATATATACATGTATGTGTGTGTGTGTGTGTGTGTGTGTGTGTGTGTGTGTGTGTGTGTGTGTATGGATTTGACTCATGTTGTGGGTGTGCAGTTCACCATTCAACAAATCCAACATTTTTATGACATTGGTCTGTTTTTCATGACTTCTGAAGCATCACTGATTTGAGTACTGACATCTCACAGTTTTATACATTTTGGGTTTGATTAATCAGGTGTCAATTAAATGAGACACTATTGTTTATAGTTGACTCAATCAGTAATTATTAGGAAGAAAGCAATTGCAAACTGGGGCAAAAGGAAACAACAGAAGATAACTGACACAACGGAGTAATTTAAGATTGTTGCTCATTTGGTCTTGTACTTCATGCATTCAGTACTTCTATTGTCCCCATATTGTAACATTTATGAACTTTCCACTGTTACTGCATCTTTTGTTAAGCAAAATGCTGCTGTTGTATGAACTTTTCAGGCCGCCACATGATGTAAAACTGTTTCTGGTTTAATACTCCTGAATTTGCATTTGTTTATTTATTCCATTTTCTGCAGATTTTGGGAACAGTCTTTTTAACCATCAGTCATCCTGAGTTGCCATTATCAGCATTTGGTTTTCATTTTCTTAAGCACTTAGGTCAACAGGTAGCATACTCACCTTTGGTGCAGAATACTAGGGGTACCATGCAACTGGATTTATTTTCCAGTAATGGCACTGCAGTTTAGCATATGGGTGAGGGTGCTGCTGCACTCCTGAGTATGCCATCATTAAACCAAGGTCCCATCTGCCTGAGTTGGTGGAACCTCAGGTGCATGCAAAAGATCATACAGTATTTATTGAAAAGTGTAGGGGAAGTTACCCTAGTGGCTTGACCAAATTTCCCCCAGTCAGTATGAATACCATCTCAAGTCTACCCTGAAAAAGGTCATTGCCCTAATGGAACTAACCCAGTCAAGAAAGCGTAAATAAACAAAATAAATAAAGCTTAATCTTGACTGATGAAGGGTGCACATTCCTGCTGTGGCAATAGAAACAAATCTGGATTATTACTCCACAATGAAATTTTAAGTTCACAAGACTCTTCATGCTTCACTATTTTGCATTTCCCAATGGCATTCACTTTGTGACACACTACAATTAGAAAAATGCCTCAGTCCATAGTTCATGTGAGATTACTGACAGTGGCAACATATTGGAGTAGAAGTAAGCAGAAGACAGAATTGGTAACTTTTCTAAAGCTGCTTGCATACTTGTGAGACAATTCTTCTCATCTAGCTCTCATGCTTTTGATTCCTACAAGATATATTGCTATACATTTTCTTTGTCTACTTCTTCTTTAGACTTGGCCCATGTTTCACTATTGTTGTGATGTGCAAGCTGAAGATATTTTTATCTAAACAGTTGAAGTGGGCTCATGTCAGATACCCATTGTGATTTATTACAGGCCCCTTTTCTTCTTGTTGGTGGCTTTTCTATTTTATTTAACATTTGTTTACCGGTAAAGTCCAACTTGGAACAAAGCCAATTTTCAGCAGAGGCCCACGGAGAAACACTCTAGATGCATTCTTTGCAATGTGGGAGGAAACACACACGAACACAGGGAGGACAAACAGACTTCACACACAAGGTGCTACAGCTGAGAATCAAACTGAAGAACCTCTTGCTGTAAGGCAACAACACTACTGCTGCACCAGTGCGCTGTCTTCTCTGGACTCAAGTTTATTTTTTACAAACTCTGTTCAATAGTGAGTATTATGCAATAAGATGTACTTTGGGAAACTAGTCCATATAAAAGCCTCGCCTTTGAAAATCCAGTATTACATGCATGCACTTGTCATACTCCGTGTCATTGCAGCATGTGTAAAAGACCAACACCTTTATCATGGGCCTTTTAGAATCTCGTTTGAGTACTTTATTCCTTGCCACCACACTCAAATGACTTATGTTGTTTTCTGGCCTGTTCTCAGATTTACGCTACCTGCATCCTACTTTGTTTCCTCAGCTGTTAAGTGGAGAAGGAATGGTGAATGACCATGACTATCTCATGACTTACACTGACAATATTATTGGTAGGTTTATTGGTAGGTCCTTAAACCACTGCCTTTCTCACCTACAATCCTTATACATTACTCCGTCCTCATGCTCTCACTCATTTGATTTTAGTCTCCTCTCCTTTTAGCACATTTTGTATATTTTCATTTAAACATGATACCTAACTACCTTCCATTTTTTTCTCCTCCTCCTCCTCCTCACTGGCCTGTGTTCCACAGGACCTCAGTTCTTTTAATGCACTATTTTTTCTAGTATTCCGGATGGCACCTAGAATATTTAGAGCAGTAAAGAGGTAGAGAGGGGTAAACCTCAGTACCTTTGAATACTGGCATGCAACTTTTCCCTTGATTGAGGGGACATGACAAATTTTAAAGCAGCTTCTCTCCTTATGAGAATTCTTCTTATTTTTGGAATTATGGATGGCACCTTCATAGCAGTCACGGGAGAGGAGATCCCATTCATGCCATACATCTTCCAGATGGAATCTTCTGGTTAATAATGCTCTGCTTTGATTTATAGCACTTGTTCTTATTTCTGCACTATTTATACATACATCCTTTCTGAATTAACTCTTTGGGCTGTTTTCTCTAGACACTTGCAATTGTTCTGACCTTTGTTTACTCCCTAGCCGTAACTCTTTTGACCATTCTAGTCCCTGTAGGCCAGCAACCTGCATGTTTGATAGTACACCATCTTATCTGAATCAATTCATATTTTTTTAAGACAGATGATATAAAATCCCCAGCCGAATGAATGAAAAGTTCACTCATATACCACCAAATGGACTGTATGTTCCCTGCAGTTTCTCTTTCTTCCTGTTCCTATCCCTCCCTACCACTGAAGAATGTATCTCTCCAATATCTTAGAAACAGCACTTTATCAATTACAAAATGAAAGCATAAGCAAGTCTCACTGGAAGGACAGGTTCTTAACACAGCGTATTTGCAGTCTATGTAATAAAGTTGCCACTGGAGGTCAAAAGTACTACTTTGTAAGCACAAAATAAGTGGGTAGGACTTAGCAGCTCACAGTAATGCAGAATCAATTTATTGTCAATTCCAGATTGAGCAAATTTCATCAGAATCTGGAATAATGCATTAAGCAACTAATTGAATACAAAACCAGCAACCAATAATGTTCAAAAATGGAGTCCACATGATCAAGTAAACAGTTTTTTTAATCTTCCTTGTGACAAACAAATGCATATAAAGATGTTATAAAGTGTGAAATATACAACATGTTGTTGAAAGCTCATATCATCATATGGTACAGTTCTATTCATGTTTTAAAAAGTTAATTTGGAATATTCTTACAATGTCACATTCTTCATTTTTAGTTTACTTTTATTTTCATAAAAAGTATTTCCCTTGTCAGAAATTACATCCATATAAATGTGATAATAGCAAGACCGTAGTCTACCTGATCTCAGTTTTAAATCATTATGAATGGAAATGTTCTCATTTATACCAGGCAAAGTGTATACACCAAGTTTTCCTAGCAAAGTTAATTTGTACTTTTCCAGCTGATTTCACCCCACCCCAGGATTCTGTCTAATTTCTGTAATACAGCAAAGTTGAATTTAGGAAGGTTAATAGAAACTAAGGTGTGCTTATACGGGGCACCTTCTGAATGCCATATACATTCCCATATATACATTTATGCAACCTTCGTTCCATATTCCCTATGTGGAAAGCTGGAAGTGTTGAACATATAGCATGATATATTACTACTTTGGAACTACCATTAAATCCACTATTAGTATGTCTATAACCTGCGACCATGACTTTCGAGTTATCCATAATATACCAGCACTGACTATATCTTTTAAATTTCAGGGTATCTGGCAGTTGGCATACAGGATAAATGGGCTTCTAATGAGCTGTTTCCTATGGATCAGTGGTGCAAGGTTTTATTTCCTCAGCCACCATTGTCGAACTGTATGACTTTGAGCAAGTCACTTAACCAGATACCTTTCCAGGTCTTAGTCTGAAAAAGGTACATGGCAATCAGTGCTGTATCTAGAAAACAAATAAAGTACTTGTATTATTAATAAACTGTTGCCCAAGATCAATCCATTTTCAAAGTAATTGTTCAAGTTGTGAGCTCTCTTATAAATAAATAATAGGCTGTTACAGATGTGTTTAATTATATCTTCAAATGGCCATAATATGCGCCAATTATTGGTAATCTCCTGCTGTACAACACTTCAATTTGGGCCATATTGGAGAATCATAGCCTTCATATAGTCAGAAACTACATGTGTTTCATTAAATGAATGGCCACTTACCAAAAATAGGCTAAACTGCCCAGCTGTGCACTTAATAATCACGTCAGAAAATATAAAATCACATAGATATCCATGTTCCATGAACATATTTACCATGTTAGTGGCCTCTTTAAAATAATTATGATAATCCCAGACCATACAGACTATATGTACTAGATGGCCCTTGACCAAATTTCTCTTTTGATGCATGGGATAGCTAGCTTCAAAATGCAAATAACAGGACGAGTAGGTTTTTTGATAAATGCTACATGTAAAACATTCATTAATGACATCCTTTTAAATCTGTACATCCAAATAAATAATTTCATCTTTAGCAAATTGATGTGTACATTTAAATAAAATTGTAGCAGACCCTAGTCTGTGAGGTATTATATGCACTAAATCATATCAAGCTGTATTATTGCCAAGTTAATCTCATGTGCAATCTGTTCAATCATTTGAAGTTTATTCTGCAGTGAGCAGAAATGATTCAGAGCTGTAAGCTGGGTGAAAAATTCTAAAACATCTGTGCTATTCAGTTCTCTAACCATTGTAATAGTACATTTTGTTTCAGTGGCTAACCATTAAGGTTAAAAAAAAGTCCAGTGCTTCACTTGCATAAAACTGAGCTTTTGTTCTTTCTCTAGGCCCATAAGCTGTGCTATAAAACTGACTTTGTAAATTTAGCTGTTTATTTATCTGATGACTTGTTTATTTATAGGGTTATTCAGAAGTATTTCATGCATGGTATTAAGTGAAATAACTTGATGAATTTTGGCATGCAAGAAAGGGACATTTCAGAGACATGAGCAAACTGTAGAACTGGAACACCAGTAATACTCATGCTATCTAAATGACTTCATAAAGAATGTATCATGAATGCAAATAAGGAAAGCAAACATGGTGTAGTGATTGACAGATTTATAAATACTATGCTAAAAGCCATGGCCATCATTGATTCTGGTCATCAGGATTTTCTGGTGTACAGGAGCATCTGTTATGCTAGTATGATATGAAGAGCAGTAGCTATAGCTGAATAACAAGTGTTAGTAACTGCATTCTGAGCCAGTGTTGGTAATATTTTATGCTGTCACCCTCCATGACACAAACAAGTCTGGCAGCAGCTAGCATACCATCACTCTATCAGCAGGACATTGTGGACCATTATAGTAAAGCTAGGGACATCATATAAGAGTAGTGTACATGTATCACCAACACATGGAATCAAGGCTGATGCATGCAATGCCCATTTTTGTAGGTACAATGGTATGTGCAGCATCAATAGTCCTTGCTAGGGAGATCTTTCAGCTTCAAACAGGGGACATGTTGGGAATTCCATAGGCATCATCCTTACAGATCCTACACCACTTCCTTGATGTGTTGAAGCATGTGAATGAGCATATATGGTTTGCAGAGATAGCAAAAGAGAAAAACAGCATTATGCAAGCAGTTTACAGCAGTGCCAATTTTCTTGAGGTCATGTGGGGCATTAATTGCACATCCATTGCCATTACTGTCCTGCCTCATCCATATGGTGTCCAGTACCTCAACTGGATGAGCTTCTACTCCATTAGCTGCCAGATGGCTTGCAGTTAATAAGGTATTATATAAAATGTGTTTGTGCACCATCCATATTGTTCACATGGTTTCCACATCTGGCTTTCTCATGATCTCTAGCAGCATTAATGCAGGGTAACTTCCCAAAGGGTAACGTATTCATATTCATAGGTGCAGACACTGGTAGTTATATAAGCCAGGATATTTGGTAGCTGAGAAGCAGGAAGAAGGCTACATATAATGATGTATACTGTTGTATGTTGCAGGTGGTGCTGGATATGCATTGGAAATGTGGATATCCACACTAACATAAACCCCGGACCATGGCTGAGATCAGATACAACACCATGCATTCACAGATGTGGAACATTATCAAATATATGCTTGTACTTCTAAAGTGATGCTTCTGAAGCTTTGATGCTTCTAGTAGTACACTGCAATTTTCACATGAGACTTGCAACTGCACTTTTGTGGTGTATGCCATGTTACACAACATTGCAGTACTCAAACAGATACAATATGGTAACATATTAGTTCTGACTGTGAAATGAGAACTGTTACAACAGCAGAGGAGGAGTCATGTGTAGAATTCACAGAGAAACCATCCCCAGTGCCACAGCTTGCATGGCAGCAGCTGGTGCAATATATTGTGACACTGGCAAAGAACCAATGTCTGATCCACAATTATGGTCCATGATGCAGGCAGCACAGAATAAAACTGATGCATTCAGTATCACACCCAAGCTATGCAATGAACAGCCATGCTGTACATCATGTATTGCTATACTTACATAAGCTGGAAGATGAGCAAAGCACAGTCAATATAATTTATTTGCACAGGTCTGGAGGGTTACATTGATAGGTGATGACAGCACTAACGTATGGCTAATGGCTCATGTGAGGATGAGCTGGTAGCCACTCTGGTAGGTAGCAGATTGTGGAGGTCAGGATTCACATCCTCCAGTGGTGGGGTAAAGCTTCTATTTCATGACCATTGGTGAAGTGTACCCAGTAGTTCTGAGTTTCGCAGTCCATAGTATGTATGGAGCGAACTTCATAAATGTGTATAGAAACAGAGGTAGTGTCTTGTGTGGAGAAAATAGATGGATGGCATCCATGACCCAAATGATGGTCACAGAAAACTGTGACACCCTATCAGCCAACAGGGGGTAGGGGCACTGTAGAAGTTTGGGAAACTAGGTAGCAGGGTGAGGCACCAAAGGGGTTGTGAGTATGAGAATGGATACACCAAGTTGTGCTGGTTGTTGTTTCTAGGGATGACTGTGATGTAATCCCTGGAATGGTATGTACCATCTGGGGAAGCCCTTCTTGTGATGGTTACTGACACATCCAAATCCTTGTACTGCCATGGATGATATGGCCTACAAAAGATAAATGGAATGCAGCTGCTACCTGCTTTATTGATGTACCAAAGGATGCCATAGGCTAATAATAATCTGAACAGCCATGCTTGCTCCAAGTCCGTATATGCCAGGTCAATCTGTAGATTCTCCCACAGTCCATTATTCATCACACAGGCCACACAAACTGTAGTTTCCAATTCTGCTATAGGTTCATAGGTGTTTACTAGGCTAACCATCACAAGGGCCTTTTTAAGCCTATCCATGCATCCCAAATCTCTGACAAGTTCTGCTACTCCTGATAAGTGTAAGCAGAGGCTTAGGAGATGAACCATTTACAAGCTAAGGCCTGGGAGATTAACCCTTTACTGGTTACCTATGTCCATTAGAGACATACGTGCCAAATCAGAAATGAATTTCCTGTTCCCCATCCAATTGTCCAGGTTGCACTTGAAGTGGGTTATGGAGGAACTCTGCTTCACATGGATGGTGAGCCTGTTCCAGGGATGGGGTAAGACAGAATACAGGGATAGAGCCTTGAGACAGTCTGCATAGAAAGTGTTGCTTAATCCCAGTATTATTTTAGTGAGGAAGCTCTGTGGATGCTCCAGTTGTTGGATATGTCTAGTTAGGTACATACCAAAGGGGGCACTGTTCTCAATGATAGGTCTTATGAATGCCAAATACAGTGGAACAATGACTTCATTGGACTTAGATCTCATATCTTTGTTTATAAGTTGCGCAAGATAGAAACATTTCCTCACTACTGTAGGTACATGATGGTCAAAGGCTAGATTACTATGTGTGTCCCTAAGTCTCTGACTACTGGGTCAGCTCTAAGGGGTGCATTGTCAATATGATAGTTACCAGGGGTGGAAGGATACTATTATGCATTTCTTGGCATTTATTTATGTGTTATGGTGTGTTTAATGGCTGTCTTTACCTGGACAATTGACTTGCACATCTGCTGATTGGCGCCAAGTGTAGTGTCCATTTCAGTGAAAGATTTATTGTTATAGTGGCAATACCCATCGTCAGACATCTCACCTATCAGAAGCAATGTGATTGATGGATGGTATTTGTGGTAGTGACTCCTACATAGCCTTGGTCGGGATTTACACTTGATAGGATGTCCAGCTTCAAACAGTGGTGATGCCAGAAGTCCAGACTGTGAGACCCTACATTGTTAGTATTACTAACAGTGCCATTGTATCATCAGACTATGCTATGTGCATACTGTCATCATTGTCAGTCACTGGTTGACTGCTGACATCAGGCATGCATTGTCCTATTTTGCTTGATTCTCCTGCATAAAATCTATGAAAATAAAAAAATAACAACCGTGGCAGTGCTGAAATTCATACCACACTAACACCAACCCTCAGTACAATTACTGGTATAAGACAGTTGTGATAATGACATATAGGCATTTGCATAACCTTGCTGTGCAGTGTGTTGCATCTGTAGCTCTAATATAATGTGACAAGCTGGTTCTGTGAGACACTTCTGCAGGTGATCCACCTCTTGTACTGGGTCTGTACCAGGTAATGTCTTGTGTCTTTGTCTTGGCATACAGTATCATATTGGTGACCCTTTGCTGCAACTGTAGTTGCATCCAATTATGATATCTTACAGTACTGATGCCCTGCATCACTCCCTGCCTCATCTGGTCACAGAAAGCCTTGCCTGCTTTATCTTTTTCCAGGAAGCATATTTGTGTAGAGTATGCAGTAACATCCCCATATACTTCTCAGTGAACTTCTAAAGCTGTTGCAAGTTCACAGCCTGTCAGAAGAAGTGCACACCTGTGGATTGCAAGTCAATCAACATATGTGCACATGACTGTCCTTAACTGACTTATACGTAACTGCACTGCACTGTCTCTACATTTGGTGACCATGTACGTGCCTGTTGTCATACTGCAGTCATTCCTACCCTGTCTTATAGTAACAACTATAATGGGCATATTATCACTGCACACCTTGATGCACCATTAGGGTAATGGCTCATAGAGCTGTGTGCATTCTCTCTCTCTCTCTCTCTCTCTCTTCATCCTCTGTATACATGGCTATATCTTCACCTATGTACAGGGGTCATTATGTCTCCTGTAGCTTGTCTTGTGTTTTGTCTCCAGGCAGATGATTCAGTGGAACAGTTTAGCCAACCTTTAAGCACAATGCTGACAAAAGTTATCTTGGATGTTAGTAAAACTGGAATCAGTTAATATCATAATACCATATCTCCTGTTTACCATGAAATGGTGTGACAAAGGGGGATACTGCCATTGTAAATAATTATATGTAATTTGTGAATATCAGCATGATCTATATAAGGTGCTTGTGTTACAACTGTATTAGAACAGTATGTCATGTGTATATCAAACTGGTCTGTACAGACATGTGTGTTAAAAAGGTATTTTATAAAGTGCTTGTGTTTAAAATGTAACTACAGTGCGCCCTGCTGGAAAAGAACAGAAATGTACATGCACTATTGCAAATGTTTAACTGTATATATTTTAAGAGTGGAAATTGGAATACAGGAGGTTATCTTTAGAAAAAAATAGCTCAAATTAAATTACTTTATAGTCTAGGATAGAGACATAATGTCTGTACTAGGGAGCTTTCTGTATTGTGCTAAGGGTGAAATAATTACTAGTCTTGAAATGTGGAGGAATATAATTGTTTTATGACTTCCAGCATCTATCAATGATCTGAGGTCAATGTATTTTCACAGGTAAATGCTAAATACTGACAGATTCCAGCAGTGGGAGTTTCCCCTGGGACAGACTCAGATGACAAGAAATGATGTCATTCTGTAAGCTACCCCAGCAGTAATATTTGAGATACTAATTTGAGAAGTATGTTAGAGAGACAAGGCATTCAGTATTCAGTTTTGGACTTGACAAGAACCATTTGCCACACATCTGCCTTGCCCTGTAAGTATGTTTCTAGGGTACAGTAACTCTCTTAGATACAGTCAGGAATAGCAAAGCATAGTTTAGATGTTTTTCTTTATTTATTTGAGACTATCCTGCAATGTTGTTTTAAATATTTTCTGTGGTTTTAAACTCTGATGTCACTGTGAAAATATATTTAGTATTTTCTTATTCTTTTATTATTTATTAATAAATATGTTTAAAGCTTTCCTTGTGGCTGATCATTGTAAGAGATATGTATGTTTTGTGAGTACTTGCATATTTATTTGGTGACACCGGGTGGGCCAGTCCTAATAGCCTTGCTCTTGGTCAAACTACCATTTGTATTAATTTTAATATTATACAGTAAGATTGGACACCCTTTGTTAAGAGCCTTAAGTAGGTGATAAAGAGTTGGCTAGTAAACTTTTGCCAGCCTTTCCCAGGTATGTGTGTGGGTTTGTGTGTAAATCAAACCTCAAAGAGAGAGAGTGTGTGTGTGTGTGTGTGTGTGTGTGTGTGTGTGTGTGTGTGTGTGTGTGTGTGTGTGTGTGAGCTACTTGGGCAGGGATACAAAACAGTGGTTGGACAGAGAGGGTGCTGGAGGTCTTGATTTGGCCACTCAGCTGAGATATCAACTCTATAGCTGTGTCACTGGGGACTCTTGTTGGGGATCTGGAGAAAGAGGCCAAAACCAGCCCCGGACTGACTGTGGTCTCTGCGTGCTCTAAGTGAAATTGTACTTGATGCAGAGAGCTGTATTTGAAAATACAGTGTGTGCACCTATTATCCTCCCAGTGTACATCCTCTACCAGTGCCAGTGGTGAGGACTGAGGTTCCTCAGTTACTGGTCCAGTGGTGGGTCGTCACACATAGCTTGTTTTTTCTATAATGGCAAAGTCCTTTTTGAGTTATTATACAGTAGCGTCCCTTGTAGGTGTTAGGTATTGCCTGAAAAAAAAAAAAACACTTGGTCTTTAAATGGGTGTTTCTCTTCTTCTCAAGTGCATTTTTTATTATTTATTTTGTTATAACTATATAACTATGCCCTCATCTTCTAAAGTGGACATTCTTGTTCTAAAATGTATAGTTTTTACATTACTTACTTCTGTGGAACTATATTTATTAAATTTAATAAACTGGTGTTCTGGTTACTGTATGCCCCAACTCTTGTCAATGCAGTAGAAGGGTGGAAACAGATTGCAGTGGGTTGTCATGTTTTCTGTAGTCTGCAGCAGATTTTGTTATGGCGTAGCCAAAATGCAGCCCCCTCAGTTACTCATTTAAACAAGTTAAATCTATTAAAAATACAACTATATTGAATTCAAAGGTAACAGAATTAAGATGGAAGAGCATAAGTTTTTTTTAGTAAGGTGCAAAGAGCTTTGCATACAGTATAATAAAATAGATATAAAAGTAAGAAATAATTGTCTACTGGTAGATTGCTTGGTTATTTTTAGGGAGAAAACTAGGAATGTGTGAATCACCTCAATGACCAACCTACTATACAATGAGTTTGTAGGTTATACCACAAGGAATTAGTGTTCTAAAGAAATCATTTGGAATAATTTGCACATTTGTGAAGGTGACGCTGCAGTTAAGCTATCATTCCATAGCAGACAACTATTTACTATAGTTTACTACAGTATGATAGACAGCTGTTAACTGCAGACTGACATGTGTAATTACACTGTATGCTAAGTACAATAAAATTTATTAGGAATTTATGTGTACTGCACGGATTGCACTCATTGCCCTAAAGGTAATCAATCAATCAATAAATCAATCACTCAATCAGTCAATGAATCCAGTGGTAATCAAATATTCCTTATTTATTTATTTATTAATTACATTTGTTAACCAGGTAGTATCCGACTGGGCCAAAACCCCATTTTCAGCAGAGGCCCAAGGAGAAAAGCTCAACATACAGTAATAAAAATAAAATACTTTTATAATACAGTAGTTAGCACAGAATGCAAACAGTGTAAACAGTATACAGAGTCTCAAGTGGAAGGACAAGCCATTGTTAAACTTATACAGAAATACAAATTACAAAGACAGTGTGTACGATATAAATTCAGAGACAGTATGGATGCATAACAACAGTAAAATAATAACTGTGAGTTATTTACCATTTCAGATATATGAACAGTATGAGTCAGCACAGATTGCCGAGAGATGGAGTGAGTATAGTAGAAGGTTAGAGTAGAGGATAAGGTAAGATATAGGCAGGTACGAAGAATTAGCCTGGTGAATAGCAGGAACAAATTCATTGTTTGTCTAAGTAGTTTTTTAGGAGTTGTTTGAACTCGTGGTCGTGAGGATTTTGTCGGATGGGCTGTGGGAGAGTATTTGATAATTTGGCAATTTTGTGGGAGTAAAGGGAGTCCCCATGGAAGTTGTGGAAGCAGGATACCTTTAGCATTAGCTTACTGCAGGCTCTAAGTGTCCGGGTATTAGTACTAGGTTGGACAAGGTGAGAGAGAGAGCGGGGCAGTTACTCGGATGATAGATTATTTTGTGGGCCATGGTCATTTGGTTGAGGGATATAAGGTTAGGGAGTTTTAGTCAGTTGAGTTGGGAGAGAGAAGTGCAGTGATGAGTCCTGTATGGCTGATTGGTGGCAAACTTGGCAATTTTGTTGTAGCAGGATTCTAGGTTATTGAGCTCAGACTTACATAGGTTTGTGAATATGTGAGATCCATATAGGAGGGTGGAAAGCAGGTGTGACCAAACAGTGGCTAGTCTGGCACTTTGAGTATGGTATGGTGCAACCCTATAGAGTGTGCCAAGTTTGGCGTGAACTTTTTTGATAGTCAGAGAAATATGCTTGTCGAATTTTAGATTCTTGTCAATTGTGATGCCTAGAAGTTTGGTGTGGTTAGTGTGTTCCATTTAGGACAGGACTGAAAGAGGGGACTGACTAGGTTTTGATACTTTGTTTCTGAACACTATAATCTTGGTTTTGTTTGGGTTAAGTATGAGTTGATGCTCTGAGAGGTATTTTTCTATATCCTGAAAAGAGGTTTTCATTTTTATTTGAAGTTCTTGTGGTGAATGGGTTGAGCATATAAGTTTGGAACTATCAGCATACTGGACAATGTGTGCCAGTCAAATTGCTGAGCTGAGGTTGTTTGTAAATATGGTAAAGAGGTGGGGACCAACAGTGGAACCTACGGGTGCACCTACTGAGATGGGGAGAAGGGGTGAGAGACTGTTTGCTCATTTGGTTGCTTGCTGACAATAGGAAAGAGAACTATGAAACCACGTTAGGGATGTAGTGTTGAGGTGACAGGATGCGAGTTTGTCTAGAAGTAGTTGGTGAGAAATAGTGTCAAAGGCTTTAAACATATCAAGAAAGATGGAAGAGAGAAAGCGACCATTTGGGAGATGATTAATGGTGTTGGTGAAAGATATTAGAGCTGTGCTAGTACTATGTTTAAGTCAAAAGCTGTACTAAGAGCTAGATAGCAGGTTGTGACTGAGGAGGTGGTGAAGGAGCATTTTTCTAAGATGTTTGTGAGGAGGGAGAGGATGGCTATGGGGCAGCAGTTTGTTAGTTCCCTGGAGGGTCCACCTTTTTGGAGGGGAATGATATGAGATACTTTCCTGAGAAGAGGGATGTGTTGCTCTGTAATGGAATGATTGATCAAGATGGATATGGCGTAGGTGATAGAAGGTGCAACAATCTCTTCAAATACATCTCTAGTAAGAAACATTTCTCCCCTGACCTCTTTAATCTATTACTAAAATGCTATGATTGGTCACTATTACATAGCCTAAATCTTGACCTTGCAGTAGAATTCTTTAATAACAAGTTTAATGAAATTCTAAACAGCCTAGAACCCACCAGAAAAATACTCACCAAATCCAAATAAATACCATGGCTTTCTTTTGACACTAAACTACTGATTAAACAAAGAGACAGAAACAGAGCCCTATACCTATCCACCAAAAACAAATCCAACCTCACCACTTATTGGCAATTAAGAAACCAAACAAAGAAAAATATCCACAATGATAAAAAACACTACTTCCAAACCTCTCAACAAAAGTTCCTTCACAACCCACAAAAAGTTTGGCAATCAATCAACTTCCTGCTCAACCCTGATAAATCCTCCAGCCCCACTCCATTCACAACAAACACTGCCAAACTCTTAACTTCACAGTTTAACTATAACTTCATTAACTCCATCTCCTGCCTCCTTAATAACCACAGACAACTACCTCTCACTCTCCCCTGCCCTGCCTTTAGTACTACAAACTCTTTCTCCTTTAGACCTATTCAAACTTCTTACATTAAAAACCCTAAGCAAACTAAAACCCTGCTGACCAGCAGCCGATCAACTACCAAATGAATTCCTAAAAATAGCAGCTCCATTCATTGCCTAGCCAATCTCTATACTAATCAGTCATTCCATCATAGAACAATATGTTCCTTTCCTCGGAAAAATCACTCACATCAACCCCCTCCACAAGAGTGGCCCCTGTAGAAAAATTTCAGACTACCACCACATACCTATCCTCCCATCCATAGCCAAAATTCTAGGCAAATGCATTTAGCTACAAATCTTCAACCACCTTACCACAAACAACCTCCTATCCAATACCCAGTATGGTTTTAGACCCCAGTATAGCACAAACACTACTTTGTTATCCTTCACTAACACAATTCATCACCTCATGAACAAAGAACAACTACTCTTTACAATTTTCCTGGACATGTATGACACCACTTCCCACCTGCTACTACTGGAAAAACTTACTGCACTCAATCTCAGTCCAGCATCCCTGACATGGCTTCACAGTTATCTATCAAACCATCAACAGGCTTCTAAATGAGATAACAATTTCTCCCCACTACTCCCAGTATCCACCGGGGTACCACAAGGTTCAATACTTGGCCCCCTGCAATTAACATATTTACTAATAACTTAATACATCAACCCAACTTGCCTCAATCATACAATATGCAGATGATACATCTCATATCTGCTCATCCCCTTCCCCACAACAACTACAAGAAAAGATGCAAAAAGCATTCCTAGAAATTGAAACCTTCCTATCAAACCACAAACCCATCCTCAATCCTAATAAGACCAAATTAATAATTTTTACTAACAAAACTACCAAGCAAAGCCTCCTACCCCTTTCTATTCACTCTACAAATGGTACCAAAATTGAACCTACAAACCAGACCAAACTCCTCGGTATTACAGTAGATGACCATCTCAAATGTGATATTCATATCTCACTTACTATAAAAAGGTCTACTCCAAACTCAGTGCTGTCTACAGAGCTAAACCTTACCTAACACCCCAAGCCAGACTAGCCACAGCTAGATCTCAGCTTCTCTCAACACTTCTTTATTGCTCTCAAATCTTTACCAGCTTACGCAAGACTGATCTGCATAATCTAGAAACTTACTATAACAAAATTGCTAAGTTTGCCACCAATCAACCCCATAATTCCCACCATCTTTCTGATCTGCTACAAGTTAACTGGCTAGAACTCCCCAACTTGTTAACCCCAAACCAACTTACCCTCACCCATAAAATTATACACAAGCCAAATAGTTGACCCACAATTTCACCCCTAGTCCAAGTATAGATCTTCCGATAAACCACTGCTCAAAAATAACACAATCACATAACTACCACAGGATTCCCTCTACTCATACAAATTAGCTAAGTCTTAGAATGCCCTACTACTAAGCTTACAAAACACTCCCTGCTGAGCCTCCTTTAAAATGCAAATAAAAGATGACCTTAAAAGCAAGTAGCTCTGTTATTGTTGTAACTCTGGTTAACTCCTCTATCCTACTATGTTCTCAACACACCCATCATTTTTTTTCATTTTACTTCTTTGTGTGCACAAACCTCCTCAGGTTCATAGGTGTGTACTAGGCTAATGGCCCTGCGGCCTTTACAAGCCTAGCCATAGGATTATCCTGGCATAGTGCCACCCAACCTTAGTTCCCAGGGACTCTGTCGAGTAGAGCCACTGGTGTTATACCCGGGGTGAATGTTCTGTTTCCCATTCACTCATCGAGATTTCTGTGAAAGAGGGTCAGCAAGGTGCTCTGCTTGACATGTATGGGAAGTCTGTTCCATAGCATGGGCAGTCTCTGGGTTATGAACCTGTCCCTCCAAAATGTTCTGTTAATTGAGGTAATGGGGTTGAGTTCTCTGGAGCATGTGGTGCAGAGGGATTGGTATTTCTTTAGATGTAGCATTTCTAACAGAGCTGGGTCAGACATGGCTTGGTAAGTCAATCAGAGATCGCCTCTATGTAGGCAATATGAGACAGAGAATAGTTGGAGTTTTTTGAGTCTGTCCATATAGGGCAAGTGTTTAAGGCCTAGGATCCTCCTTGTGAGGTTCTTTTGCGGCCTCTCCAGTTGTTGCAGGTGCCTAGTGATGTACATGCCAAATGGGGCATTGTACTCAATGATTGGCTTAATGAGGGAAGAGTAGAGGGAGACAATGACCTCTTTCTTCCTGGATGCAAAACCCTTAATAATCAGATGTGCCACATAGAAGGACTTTCTGACCACAGTGGCAATGTGGTGATCAAAAGAGAGGTTGCTGTCAACCTGTGTTCCCAGATGTCTTATAACGTCTTCTGTGTTCAGTGGACTACCATCAATGTGGTAATTCATGGAAGCTGGGTTTTTCCCAAAGGGGATGATGACACATTTTTTGGCATTGAGCTTAAGGCCATGGTACTGAAACCAGTCGTTGGTCACAGTGAGGCCATTCTGTAGGATGTCACCATCACTTGGGGAGTTAATAATAGCTCCCAACTTGCAATCATCTGTGAACTTTGTCAGCCAGAGTCCCTTTGTGTTGGCCTGGACTTCAGAGAAGTAGATACCAAACAGGAAAGGACCCAGGACAGAACCTTGTGGGTCCCCCCACTTGTGACTTATCGGCAGTCTGACTTGGAATCAGCAACTTTCACACTGTGGGTTCTGTCTTTGATCCAGTTTGAAACCCACCTAGTGATATAGAGGTTAATGCTAAGCTTAGTGAGTTTTTAAATGATTCCTGAGTGGGGAATGGTATCAAAAGCCTTGGCCAGATCAAGGTGGGCTGTATGAACCACCTTGCCTTCTTCCACAGTTCTGGTGACTGACTCAAAGAAGTCAACCAAGTTGAGCAGGCAAGATCTCCCCTTCACAAAACCAAACTGTGTGGGATCCAGAGTTTGGGGATTCCTTATATCCTTGTTTATTAGGTCCATGATGATGCGTTCCATAGCTTTGCATATCAGATTCGGCAGGCTAATGGGGCAATATTTCCCAGGGTCTGTAGTAGCTCCTCCTTTGTGGAGAGGGATAACTGTAGCAGTGCACCATCTGGCAGGGACAAAGCCTGAGGTGAGGCTGTGACTGAACAGAGGACACAAGTGAGGTGCCAGTTCACTCTAGTTCATGTAGAACCCAACCAGGGATATTGTCAGGTTCCATAGAAGCTGTATTCTTTGCCTTGGACAGTGCTGTTTTAACCTGTGCAACAGTAAACCTAGGTGCCTGGCAATGTACTGGTATTGTGATTGGTCCTTTGGGGGAGATAAAGTTGGCACTGAATCTGTCGGCCAGTATGCTGGCAATATCTGTTGGCTCAGTATAGGAGGTACCATAGTGCAGTAGCTCAGAGCAAATCTGGGTATTGCTGTGGAGATTCTTTACATAACTATAGAAGGCCTTGTGGTTGTCTTTATTATCTGCTGCAATTCTGTTTTCATACCTAGCTTTAGAGGATTTGATGAGGGATCGCAACTTTTTGTTGAGGCAGATAAGGGAGTTTTTCCAGTCTTGGGACTTTATTCCCCATCAGTTTCCCCCTTCTGTTGTAGAGTTTGTTTATGGCAGGTGACCACCAGATTAGCTTCCTTTTTTTGGAGGAGAGTGTCTTGATTCTATTGGGTATGGTGAGATCCATGCATTTGTGTACATGTTTGTACAATGCATTGGTGTTTGATTCTGCAGTCATGCAACTATTCTCCATTTGCATGGGTGCCGTGAAGTTAGCCACCTCTGTTTTTAGGATCCGAAAGTTTGCTTTGGAGAAGTTTATCATGGTGGTTACCTTTGCTGAGGGGGATAGGAGGGATGTGGACTTCCAAGGTGATTAGTTTGTGGTTGGATCTAACCAGGGAGGAGCTGACTATTGGTGTAGAGCAACGGTCGCCCATGTTAGTAATGACCGGGTCAAGGATGTTGCTACCATTTTATTTTATTTTTTTATCCAGTTATCATTATTTTCTTGTGGTTTACATGTTTCAATATTTGTTCCTATGATGTACTATGTATCTCTTCACTGATTTGTTAAACTTACACTTATGTAATTATTTTGTATGAACAACTATGTAACTCTTTTTTGTTTATCTGTCTTTGGAGCTTTTCTCCCGGGTCTCTGCTGAAAATAGTCTACTAGGTCAGTCAGACACTACTCAGTAAAGAAATATAAATAATTAAATAAATAAATAAATAAATAAAATCTTCAGAAATTCATTAGGGAGCTGGTTAGCAACAAGACAGTAGGGTTTTAGTCTGGTTAGGAGTTTTTTATGTAGCTAGTTTGAATGGTATGAAAAGTGAGGGGGTTGGGATTGTCCGAGATACGAGTGGGAATGTTAAGTAGCTGGATGGTCTGGTTGCCCAGTAGGGAGGTTATGGATTTAATAAAGTGGGAGTTGAATTGAGTAGCTATAGGGTCAGTTTTGTTGGAAGAGATCGGGGTAGGGGTTGGGGTATGACCGGGGCTAAAAAGGTAGTTGATGCCCTGCCAGAATTTTTGGGGATTGTTTAGGTGTTTTTGTTGAGTGGTTTGGAAGTAGATTTGCTTGTTCTTTTTGATTTGTTTCTTAGCTAAATTCTGAAGTTGTTTTAATGCTAACATGTGGGATGCATCTTTGGTAATCTGGTAAGTCGATCATGCTCTATCTCTACGTTTAAGTAGCAGTTTGGTGTCATTTAATAGCCAAGGTAATTGCTTGGCTCTTTGGCATACTTTTCTAGTGGGAGCAAGGCTATTAAGTACGTTAAGGTAGGTGTCATTAAAATATTGAACAGCTAGGTCTAGATGAAGGTGTTTAAGTAGTGTCAAGTCACAATGTTGAAGTAATAGGCTAAAGGTAGACGGGGAGAAAATGTTTGTACTATGGATGTATTTGTGGGAGATGTTGTTTTGAGTGTGTATGCGTTTTCTGTAAAGAAAGGTTGGAGAGTGATCATTAAGGGAGACTGGCAGACATCTAGCTAGGTAGTATAGGTTGGGTCTGTTAGTCAGAATCCAGTCTAGTAATAACTGTTTATTGGAATGTTTGTCTGGGCAGGTTGGACATGTAATGGTTTAAATGAAGTTGAACAGGTTTATGATGTTTGATGGGGTGGTAGATGAGCATGAGTGCCAGTCCATATTGAAGTCACCAAGAACTATAGTTTGATGTAAAAAAATCCAAAACCTGGGAACAATGAGATAAAATACAGTGTTTTTTCTAAACAGGAAAAGAATCGCAAAGCTTTCAAGATCAACCCTTCATCAGTGTGTAAAAAAGAGATCAAATGCCTTTACTTAAATAGATCCACACCCCCCACTAATAAAAATGGTACAACCCTGCAGAATTAGGATTCTCCGCAGGAGAAGACTCTACTTACTATAACATTACCAGAGAAAGTGGAGCAAGCAGTACGGAATACCTTAAAGAACTGAGAGAAGGAGAGGGACAATTCGAGATACAGGAAGCAGACTCTAGGTCAGCAGTCCAACAGGTTCAGAAGCCAAGGACCGGACACCCTCAGCAGGACTCACAGCAACAAGAACTGAGTAAATTTTCTGTTGTTAATCTATCTCTCTTTCAATTAACTGAAGCTGAGTTAAAGTTTTTGAATAAAGGTATAGGTTTCATTCCATTTAATGTGGACAGTGTTGTATCAGCACTGTTTGACTGACCATAGATTGTTTATAAGGAATGTGATTCTGAAATTTATATTTAAGGATGCACCTCTACAACAAAAGGAGGAAGCTACTACAAGATAGAGCAAAATCCTTAAAAGGTAAGACACCCTTGATCACTATAAGTAAAAAACTAAGAGCTCTCATAAAATCATCCAAAGCAAATTTTGAGAGAAAAATAGCTAAAGACTCAAAAGACAATCATAAGGCCTTCTTTAGCTATGTTAGAAACCTGGGAGGAAACTCCCAGAAATGCTCAGAACTAGTTCAAAATGATGTGAAGATTACTGATCCTACAGACATTGCCAACATACTGGCTGACAGGTTCAGTGCAAACTTCTCCCCCCCCCCAAAAGGAGAGATATTTATACCAAGCGATTGCAGCCCCCCAAACATCTCCAACGCCCAAGTGAGAACTGCTCTCTCCAAAGCAAAAAACACAGCATCCATGGGACCTGATGGTGTCCCCGGCTGTGTGCTCCACGAACTCAACGAGGAATTAAACCCACAGCTAGGACAGCTGTTTAATCATAGTCTTACCTCTGGATACGCACTCCAGGAGTGGCGCACTGCAACTGTGGTCCCACTTCACAAAGGCGGTGCCTCCACCGACCCTGGAAATTACCGCCCATTAGCTTGACAAGCCTTATCTGCAAAGCCATGGAGAGGATCATAATGGACCTCATAAATAAAGAAATAGGTAATTTGCAGACTTTGGATCCATCCCAGTTTGGCTTTGTCAAAGGCAGATCATGCCTTCTAAACTTGGTTGACTTTTTCGAAACAGTCACCAAAGCCATTGATGAGGGAAAGGCAGTCCATACAGCCTACCTCGATCTGGCGAAGGCCTTCGATACAATACCCCACTCGGGTATCATTGAAAAACTCATCTGCTTAAATGTTAACCCATACATCACAAGATGGGTTGCAAACTGCCTGAGTGACAGAACCCACAGGGTCAGAGTTGCTGGCGCCATGTCAGACTCAAAGCCTGTCACAAGTGGTGTACCACAGGGCTCAGTCCTGGGCCCACTCTTGTTTGGCATCTACTTTTCCGAAGTACAAGCAAACACAGGAGGGTTATGGCTGACAAAGTTTGCAGATGACTGCAAACTGGGCGCCATAGTAGAAAACACATCTGACACAGATATCCTTCAGAAGGGTCTCACAGAAACGGATAACTGGTGCCAGAGCCATGGCCTAAAGTTAAATGCCAATAAATGCATAGTCATACCCTTCGGGAAAAACAAGGTTACCCCTAGCTACCAAATAGGTGGCAATCCACTGAGCACAGAAGAAGTTATCAGGGACCTGGGGACCCAGGTTGATAGTAGTCTGTCATTCGACACCCATGTAGCTAAAGTAGTTAGGAAGACCTTCTACATTGCCCACCTTATCATGAAGGGATTCTCATCTAGATCAAGGGAGGTCATAGTCTCCCTATACTCATCACTCATCAGACCAATGATTGAGTACAATGCCCCATTCGGAATGTATCTGACCCGACACTTGCAGCAGCTGGAGAGACCACAAAAGTTCCTCACCAAAAGGATAAAGGGTCTCAAACATCTGTCCTATGCTGCCCGACTGAAAGAACTCCAGCTCTATTCAGTCGCCACCGCTTGCTCAGAGGTGACCTTTGCCTAACATACAAGGCCATGTCAAACCCAGATTTGATGAATATGCTTCACCTCAAAAATCTAGATCCGTCAGAGCCACAAGGGCGGAGACTTAAACCTCGACACGGCTATTAATAGGACGTGCTGGAGGGATAGATTCATCACCCAAAGACTCCCTATGCTGTGGAATAAAATCCCGGTATATGTGAGGCAGAGCACCTCGCTGGCCTTGTTCAAGAGAAATCTTGACCAATGGATGGGAGTTCGCAGATATACCCCAGGGATTACCTCAGTGTCACTGCTCAACAGAGGCACAGCAAAATAATGGGTATAGTTCCCCATACTAAAGGGGTGGCGTAAGCCACAAAACTATGGGCTAGGCTTGTAAATGCCCTCGGGCAGATAGCCTAGTATGAACCTATGAACCTATGAACCTATATATCTACACAAGTATGTAAAAAACTAGTATGTTTATACTAGTGAATTGTCCCATTTTAAATGCATTTATGGGGGCTTGTGAAAGGGACATACATGACTATTATATGAAATCTTGAAAAAAAGAAATACAACCTTTCCTTGTCTGAGTTTCAAGCTCTTGAGAAATTAAAAAACAACAATGATATTATTATTAAACAGGCTGAAAAAGGTGGTGCAATTGCTATTTTTGATAAAGATATGTATAATATGCCTATGCTTTAAGTTATGAGTGACTTTGACAGTTTTGCTGAAGTCCCTCCAGCAGAAGTATTTAAATGTATAAGCAAAGTTAATATGTGTATTTTTGAGCTGCAACTTAATAATGACATTAGTATTGAATTGTTTAATTATTTTACAGTTCCGTGCCCTATGGCACCTGTTTTGTATGGTCTCCTGAAAATGTATAAAAGTTTAACCCATCTACCCTGCGCCCTATTGTATCTGTTTCTAGTTGGGTCATTGAACCTATTTCTCACTATTTACAAGTTACTTTATGGAAACATTTATATAAAGTTAAAGATACGAAAGATTTTTACAACAGTTATACTGCTGGTTTAATGAACATCAGAATGTGTAATTTTTATTTGTAACCCTTGACATTAAATCATTATTTATTGTGATACCTCTACAATATGGGTTAGAAACACTTCATGACTTTTAAGTAGAACATGTGGCATGGTTGGTAGAGAAGTGGAAACAATTTGTGAATTGACAGAAGTGGTGTTGACTAATAATGTGTTTATGTTTAATGAATGCCATACATACAGAAAAATGGGGTAGCAATGGTCACCCCAATGGCAAACACATATGCCAATATTGTTGTTTCGTGCTGGGAAGAGCAATTTGTTTATAGTGAACTGCATCCTTTTTATAACAAACTATTATTTTTTAAACACTTTGTGGATGACATATTTTTCCTGTGGGTTGGTAATGATGCTGAACTTGAAGTATATATAGAATATTTAAATAAAAATACTAACTTTTTGAAATTCACAGCCCAGTTTTCTGGGGATACTATTGATTATCTGGATGTTAGTCTAGCTAAATGTACTGGCGGTATTAATACTTTGATACATAGAAAAGGGATACACTCCAACAGATATGTCTACAGAAATAATATGCATGCCAGAAACACTTTTAAGGCTGTAGTCAAATGACAAATGCTAAGAGCCAGTCAACTGAACATGGATGAGGCCAACTTTAAATTGGAACTGGACAGAATGACCATAGATTTTAACTGCTGTGGTTATAACAATTCTTTGTTAAGATGTACAATAGATGAAGTTATTATGGAAAGAATAGGCAGAGCAACACCTCACTTTTCTAGTAATACTAGCCATGTTAATTCTGGTCATAATTCTATTAAAAATAATAATATATGCTATGTCATGGCATATAATCGTAGATCAGAGGTTGTTAAGAATATTATTAGAAACAATTGAGGTATTCTTAAAAACATGTCTGAGATAATCAAAATAGTTGGAGAGGCCCACATGTTCTCATATCGTACCTGTCTGAATTTGAAACAAAGAATATGCTGTAAGGACTTTAAAAATAACAAAAGGTTGAATATAAGTAGAAAACAGGGTATACTTCCTTGTTATAGTTGCAATGCTGTGATGATATAAATACAAGTTGTGAATTTAGACATCCTAACACTAAGAAGAAATATGTTTTCCTGTGTTTTGCAACTTGTAATACCACTGCCATTGTGTACATAGCATGCTGTAAGCTGTGTCAAGCATTCTACATAGGGAAATGCACAAGAAACTTGAAGGACAGAATTATTGAACACAAATCTGAAATACATAGAGGTAGCAATTAATGTTTTGGAGGGAGAAAGGAAGTACACATACATTTAACTTTACAGTGATTTACATCAGACAGAAGGAAAAAAGGGGGTTTTAATAATGAGTTAGAAGTATGTGAATACTCATGGATCACACTTTTAGAAGCTGTTTTCCAGGTTTAAATACAGCAGTAAGTATTTAACTTGTTTTAGAAAGAAGACAGTTAACTTTGAAATAACATCTTGTATGGATTAATTGTGTTAAATGTTTTACCTATTTATGGTTATACTGACTTTCAATAATATTTTACCTGTATACTTGTCTTTAAACTGAAGTGATTAATACAACCGTGTCATGTGATTAGTCTTTTGGATTGAATTTACTATTTAAATGAAGGCTTTTGGTCTCTTTTTTTACACAGTGATGAAGGGTTGATCCCAACAGCATTGTGATTCTTTTCCTGTTTGGAATAAATGTTGCATTTTACCTCAATGCTTGTAGGTTTTGGATTTTTTTACTACTGTTTTGCATTTAGTATCCTGCTTGGTTTACCTATGTGCTGTCCTTGTTTCTTTGAAGTTGGTAGATGCCCAGGATAATAGAGTTTCAATGGTATGAAAGTTATTTCACAGAGGGAGATAGGTGGCAATAATTATGTTTTTGTTTGGGTTGATTTTGAAGTGAGTTGTAGGATTTCAGAGTTGGGTAGGTTTGGGTAGGTACAGTTAAGTTTTATATTTATTTTATTACACTGTATGTTAAGCACTATAGACCTTACTGTGAGGCTTATCATGTTTCATTTTACATTTGTTGCCTTTCATTTGAAAATAGCTGTGTTTGTTTCCTATCATAAACATTTATATTTGATTTTGCATAAATAAAACCAATTTATTTACAATAGCAACAAAATAAACTATATACAGTGCCCATAACAATAAATACAATGGTAATCAATTTTCAATATTTTTTCCCAATAAATTATGTAATTTTTGCCATGCAATTAATTGATGGTGTATGTTGTTTGTTTTCATTTTTGTTGTACATATTTCTTTATTGCAAACAGCATTAGCCAGCTGAATGAAATCACTATGAAAAGAAATAGTAGCCTTAGCTTTCCAGTATATCATTATAGCTTTTCTTGCTATAGCTAAAACTGCCCACAAAAGAGGTATTTGATGAGCAGGAATAACACGGGGATCTGGTACATTGAACAATATGGCAGAATCAGTTATAATACAATTATCATTCCACAAAGCTTTGCAAAAATACCTAAAATCAACTCAAAATGATTTAACCATCTTCCAATTAATGATCATACGAAACCAATCGGCTTTCATTGTTAATTCACATCTCCTGCACTTACTATAAAACTTTTTATAAATTAATGCAATGTTATGTGGAGTAAAAAAAAAACGTATGTAAAAATATCCAAGTAAAACATCTCCAATAAGAAAAGAATGATGTTTTCCCCTGATGATTTTAAACAAAAATGTCATAGTACATTCTTTATTAATCTTGGTTGAATAATTCCAGAAAGAAATATCAATAGGTCAAAAATCACTTCTAATAATTTTATGTTTTTTGAGATAAATGAGGTGTTTACTATGGAACTATTAGTAATGATGGATGTGAAATATAAGCTTTTTGGTATATCATTGTTAGATAAATCTAAAGTTAATATAGTTTTATTATGAAAAAAAAATTATTTACATGTCTAAACATCTAACCAACTTCCGTTCTATAACCTAAATTTGGCTAATAAGAAATCAGCTGAATGGAATCTTTTACCAAACATAAACTGGCTCAAATGCAATAAGTTATTGTTTTTAAAATCCATCATTTTTTTCATCAAAGGAGATTAAGCATCCATAGCAAAGGCTACTGGGAATTTTGTTAGTAATAGATTTTTTTATTATGTGATTTGAATATATAAGTCTTTTATAATTTATCAATAACTGATTTAAGAAAGACAATAATGCAAGAGTATGGTTATCATTCAGTGTATATATATTTTAAGGAACACAGAAGAACATTAATATCTATTTTAATGAGAAGGTCAAATGTAATTTTATTAGAATGTAATAACCAAGTGTCATGCAATGTTTTCAAATATGAAGAGTATGATGGATTAATCCATAAAAAATACTGCGTTAATTATGACTGAGTTTATATAATGGTCAATATTAGGAATCCATTCCCCTCACTCTTTCAAACTTGATACATGCCAGTGCAAACATATTCTGGGTTTCTTTGGATACCATACAAATTTGATTAAACTGTCACTTCTTTTCTTTTTTTTTTTTTTTTTTTTTTTTTTTTTGAGGGGAAGGAAGAATTAAAGATTGACTAATAAAAAAATTTTAAGTAATAAGATCATTTTAATTAAAGTTAACCTCTCCTTAAAGGTAAAGCATAGTTTATTCCAGCTTTCAATTAAGTTTGATATTGTGTTTAAAAGATGTTGATAGTTAATTAACAATGATTGCCGTATGTCTTAAAATGTAATTATTAGATATTTAATGTCATTGTTATTCCAGTTAAAAGTGTTGCAAGAATTTAACTTAGATGATAACTTTTATAAATTAAAAGTGTTTTAGTTTTTTTATGATTGAATTTTAATCCTGGCACTTTCTCAAAAGTATCTAAAACTTTAAATGATCATCAATATCACCACATGTTATTAATAAATCATCAGCGAAGAATTGAATTTTGGGAGATAATTTGTCGTTTAGTTTATATCATACTAAATTATGTTTCTTAGATTATTAGCTTAAGATTCTATGGCTAGGGAAAATATAAAGGGTTATAAAGAACATCCTTGTTTTATACCTTTTGTTACTTTAAATGAATTAGACATAAAGAGCCTATCTTGATAAAAGCAATGAAATGTTCATATAATTTTTTGACTAAACTTACAAAGTCTGAGGAAAAGTTGTACTCGTACAGTGCTTTGAAAAGATAAGACCAATTCAATTAAGTTTGAGTCAAATGCTTTGTTTATATATAAACTTATTATAGACAGTTCATCTTTCTTTTTGTTAGCTAATCTATTAACCGAAATGGTCTGATTATGTTGTCTTCTACCTTTCTATTCATTATAAAACCAGATTGGTCATAGTGTTCCATTGTTTTTGCCAAAATAGACATGAATAACTTATAATCTATATTAAGAAGGGAAATTGGTCTATAGGATGAGCAGGAAGAGGGTTCTTTTTCCTGATTTTAATATAGGAGAAACAAAAGAATACTTCCATGAAGGTGATAGGGTAGAAGATATTTAGATATTTTGACTTCCTGGAAAGTGCTTAAAATAATTTGGGGGGGGGTGTGGCTAAGATGAGCACAGAGTAGCAGCTTTTCTTATCAGCTCTGCCTTTACAGAACTTTATTGACAGGAAATTTTGATATAAACTTCCCTAATAATAGTTTTTTTTATTTTAATTAATTCTTTAAAATATATATCTTAGGGTAGTATATAAAACATTTCAAGTAGATTTTAAGTTTTCCTGTCAAAGTTACACTTGTAAGTACTACAGTAAAAGAACAGGATGAGCTTCACTAAATCTTCTCATCAAGAGACAACTATAAAAAAAGAACTACAGTCATTACTAACTACTATTCAGGAACTAAGTGTCAAGACAGACAAAATGGATATAAAAAATGACAATTTCAAAGAAAAGTGTTCTCACCAAATGGACATTCTACATGAAGATTTATTGCAACAGAGGAAGCAGATTTCAGGAATGGAAACTGCATTAAGTGATATGGATAACAGAATTCAGGAGAGTGAACATAATGTTGAGTTCCTCTTAAAGCAAAATTCTCTTCTTCAGACAAAGGTTGATGTCCTTGAGAACAGGTTCCGTAGGAATAATGTGAGAATTTTTGGCTTACCGGATAACATAGAGGGAAATAATATGGAAAATTTTTTATCTTCCTGGTTGCCTGAAGTACTTGAACTGCCAGAGGCTCTTTCATATGGTATTGAAAGAGCCCATAGATCAATGGTGACTTCTAAAAACACCAAGAGTAATTATACTAAATATGTTATTGTAAAGTTCCTATCAGCCCATGATAAGGAAATGGTACTAAAGACTGCATGGGCAAAATCCCCAATCAAACTGAAGGACAATATTATACGCTTTGATAATGACTATTCTTCTTCAGTATTATCAAAAAGGAAAATTTTCATGCCTTTAGTTAGAGAAGTAAAAAAGAATAAAATAAAAACCAATTTACTTTTTCCTGCAAGACTGAAAATATTTTATCAAGATGGTTTTAAAATTTTTGACAACCTAGACAATGCAATAACTTATATAAAATCTAATAACATACTGGAAAAATAGATGAAATGGAGTGGGCCAGTCCTAGTCTTAAAAAGAATGCTGAGAACAACACTTGGAAAACATTTGACCCTAAAAAAATAAAGTCAAAAGATGAATCATAACAAGTACATATTTGCACTTGATTCACTCAGTTGGGGAAATGAAACAGGACATCCAGGTGAGCTTTTGGTATTATATTTAATATAATGTAAATTCCTTAACTAAATAGTTGTCTATTTTGTTTTGTAGAATAGTCATTTGTTGGGATTTTTTTTTCATTTGTACTATTTGTTTAAGATTAATTATCTTAATGGTTATTGGTTTGATTCCCATGGATGAAGTGATTCTCCTGTCTCGGATATCTATGCTTCTGGATGTCTTGTAGTGGTGCTTATCATTAGGGGGCATATTTGTTTATCTTGATTTTGGTTCTTATAGTGGTTGGAAAACTTTTATTTAGTTATAATTGCTGTATTTGTATTTTAGTTGATTTATGGTTAATTGTTTGATAAAGGAATCTTGTATGATGGTCTAATGTATAGTTGCAGAATTGCTGTGCTAGTGATGGTACTTCTGACCTGGGATGTGAGTGGCAGTGTGGCTGGAGTAATGGTAAGGCTTTGTTGTCATTTCCGAGTTGCTGGTGTGTTTATTTGGAGGCTCCGGTTTGGTGCTCTAGCACTGTAGAGACATGTGTGGTGTTGTTTGTGTTAATTGTATGTTTTGGTGGCTGTGTGCTTTGGTCGGAGATTAACCGGAGAGTCTGGTTGATAGTGTGGGGAAGCTTTGCTTGATAGCTGTCATTGCTTTGTGTTGTGTATGCAAGTTTTTTTTTTTTTCTTTCTCATCTCTCTTGGTATAGAGGGAGTCTCGAGACATTGCCTTATATGTAGTTAAGTAATGTTTTACTTACTATTTCCCGCCGGAACTTTGAAAGCTTTATCTTCATGATGAGCTCCAGACTGTGGTATCCATCGCGGCTGGAAAGCTCGGAGCTTTCTTAAAACGTCATCATGAAGGTGTCGGAAGTAAATTGATCTTCTGATCTTCACCGGTAAGCTACTGAATCAAATTTGTTTCCTCATACAGCATACTGAAAGAAGATATAATTAGATTACTACTTTCAACTTATTGTAAGACATTATATGCAATAATCTCTTAAATAAATAGGGATTATACTACGCATGTAGCCTAAATACTTTTTCTGATCATCATAGGTATTCTTGAGCCTTATGTATTTATATACGAATAGTATTCTCATAAAATATTTGCTTTATATATGACAAGGGTGCCAATATCTTGATTAGAAATACTAGTTGTGATTTATGCATTTTTGGAAGATTTAATAACGCTACAAGCTGTTTATATACTTGTGTTACATGTACATTTTTTATAACTATTGACTTGCTGAGAAAATATTCATGAAGCATTTATCAAAATGTTAAATGTATAGATGTATATAATAGGTTATCTCAGTTATTTTATGAATGCATTTGTGTAATAGGCTGATAGGGATGTACCACATAGGCAGCAATAATATTGCAAGGACAGGTGCATTAAAAATAGTTAGATCTGTTTACCATTAGAAAATGTGAAATTTTCATATTTTGTTTTGTTAATGAAATAGCTTTTCAAAACTCAAAGATAGTATAAGCTATAATTGAATAATAAAAAGCTCATTATATTTAAATAAGGCTTTTATATAGTATAGAGGAGCTATTTAAGCACCTTGCTTCTTTGAACTAATATGACCTTTTCACTAGTTTTCAGTATGGTGATGGACCCTTTGAGGTAACTCAAATTAATGCAATGAATGGAAGATCAGACTTTTAACGTTTATTAGTCACTCTTCTATGAGAGACTGCACCGGGGTGTTTGGTTATAAGAAAACTAGCAGGATGTTGTTGGTTTTACTTCTTGGTGAGTAATCACTATATTTGGTTTCTGGGAAAGAAATGCAGTGTTAATTTCTTTCAGAACAATCAGTATGTTAGTTGATTGTTAGTAAAATCACTTTTATTAGCATCTTATTTATTAGCTACCTATGTTAGTGGTTATTGAAGGCCCTTAGGTGATTCATTTACAATGATGTCCCAGTTAGCTGATCACCTATGGCAGTACTATATATCACACTTCAGCCTTTATTAGCCATATTTCGGTAATAAAATAATGCCATAGTCTCTTTTTAAGATTCTTATCAAATGTGATTACTTTAAAACAGAAGAGTGAACTAATAGATCATAGTAGTTCTTAATAACCTACTAATAAATGTAAGAAAATTCTGTACTTTATTCCTAAGATGTAGATGTCATTAATTTACTAATTGACACAACATTATATCTATATATTTGGTTCATACAAAAAATTGTTTATGTTATTGATGAGAAGCCGTATTTTTATAGTTATGACTATAGACATTTAGGCAGGTGCTGATTGGATGCTGCTTTTGATAGGAGGTCAATTCGAGTGACTGATGTCATTTGAGTGGGGAGTTTTAAACTCCAGAGGGGTTCGGGTTGGCTATTTTGTTTCATGTTTATGTTATAAATATTTTCTAATAACTTTTCAGACATTCATATCTTATGCAGTAGGAAACAACCTTAATTTTAAGAATACGATACTCTTACACTATGTTTGTTCTAATGATCATAATAGTATTCCTATTAGATATATTCTTGTGTATTTCTTAGATCTGTATGTTTATATTTACATCATTTAATTTTCAATGACTACACTAAAAGGTATATCAGTTAACATTAATGGTTTAAATAATCATAATAAAAGGAGGAATTTAACTAGATATCTTAAGTTACATAAATCCCAGTTAGTATTTTTACAAGAAACTCAGTAACAGAGGATATATTCAGACTTGAATCTAAAACATATAAGATTTTAGTAAGTTCTGAACATACTAAGAAAAAGAGAGGAGTAGCTATCCTATGGAACAGCATAATGCCTTTTCCTAAAATAATAGATACATATAAGGATAATAAAGGAATGTTTTGTGCAGTCACCATAGAAATAAACAGTAACATTTTCACATTGATTAACATATACTGGATCCCAGGGATAGGGATAAACACAGTGAAACAACATCTAGATCAAATTGTACTATTCTCAAAAGGGAACATTATTTTGGCAGGAGATTTCAATTGTATTATAGATTACAAAGCCTCTTGTACTAGCTTTCGACATGGTAAACCACACCCTCTTAATCAATATTCTTCAATCCCTTTCCTTTGACTCTCAAACTGTTAAATGGTTCAGCTCCGACCTCAGCAACAGGCAACAGGCAGTTCTCTGGGAAAATCAAATTTCATCTGTTCTGCCAGTCACCCTCGGAGTCCCTCAAGGCTCTATTCTTGGACCACTAATTTTCACATTATTTATCAATGACCTCCACATAGCAATTCCTCAAGCCACCTGCATTCAATATGCAGATGAGTCAATGCTTGTATGCTCAGCAAACTCCCCATCTGAACTTTATTCGCTTACTCAAAAAGTTTTCCATACTGTAGAAACATGGTTTACAAAGTGCTGTCTCCTCCTTAATGCCAAAAAACCTCCTCTTTTCCACCACTACCAAGTCCTCCCCCTTAGATTTCTCAGTCTCTTCCAATAATGGCACTGTCATATTCCCTGACTCTGCTACTAAAGTGTTAGGAATAACAATTGACAACTACCTTACTTTTGATCACCATATAAAAAACACCATTAAAACAGTAAACAGAAAAATAGGCTCCTTATATAAAATAAAACCTTTCCTAACTCCAGCAGCCAGAACCAGAATTGCTCATTCCCATCTAATCTCTACTCTTCTGTATGCCTCACCTATTTATACCAACCTAAAGAAACATAATCTCAACAAACTAGCAACTTCCTACAACAACATCGCCAGATTTGCCACTGGCAATCCCTTTAGAACCCACCACTGTTTGAATCTTTGGCAACTAGACTGGCTTGAATTCCAAAACCAACTGACAATCTCCCAACTTACGATTGCCCACAAGATATTTTATCAACCCAATGCTACCCCTATACTCTCCAATCTCCTTATCCCCTATAAAAATCTGAATTCCCTACCTTATTCTAGCAAACTCCTCACAACCATTATAAAATCTAACAACATGGCTGGTGACTCTCTGTTTACTAACACAGCAGGAGAAAAATGGAACTTGCTACCTACTGAACTAACCCTAATCACATCCTTGCCTCTCATTAAACAAAAACTTAAAATACACCTCAAAATTCACTGGTTATGCCCCTGTAGCAACCCCGACTAACCACCCCCTCCACCCTCTCCAACCTCTGTACTTTATTTCACATTCCTTACAAACTTCAAAACTTTTAAATTCTTATACTTGCAAGTAAGTCTTGTACTATTTCAAACTCTAATCTATATACTGATGAATAATGTTCTACTAGAAGTGAAAACTTTCTTATGTATCTTACTGTACTACATTCTATTGTTGATTTTCCAAGTATATATTATTTACTGATGCTTTTTCAAGTGTAAATACTTTTGTTATGTTATAATTATTGCTGTATTTTTTTTATCAATCCTTTCTTTAACATGTAATTACATTTTATTTTTTTTTTCTATCTTGTTGGAGCTTTTCTCCCCGGGCCTCTACTGAAAATGGAAATATATCCAGCTAGACCAGCCCGGTTAACAAATGTAAAATAAAATAAAAATAAATAAATAAATACTAATGGGAAGAGAAGAATATCTACATCATCTAAATTATTAAAAGACTTTTCAGATACTTTTTTTTGAAAGATATAAATTATTTTGCAGATATTGCTTCTTTGTTTTACACCTTTTTTTCTCATAGACATAACTCATACTCGAGGATAGATAGAGTTTTTATTTCTAATAATTTAACAGATTCCTTAAACAAATCAGCAGTGATTTCATGTCCTTTATCAGATAATAATTCTATATTTTTTGAAGTGGTAGTCAATCCAAATGTTAATATTCATATAAAAAGGATCCCAGCTTATATCACAAAATTAAAATATTTCAATGATTTCATTTCTACAGAAGTACAGAATTTTTTAGAACTTAACAATACTAATGATATATCAGAAATTTACATATGGGATGCCCTAAAAGCTTACCTATATGGTAGGATATTGAATTGGTACAACAAAAAAATGAAAGCTTGGGATAAAGAGCTGCAAGATATACAATGTAAATTAGACACTTTAAAACTTAGTAATATGGGTGATAAAGATATATCAGATAAAATAAAAGAAATAAATATGTTAAATAATAAATATCTAGAAATATTAAAACATAAAACTATGATCAATATAGAAAAATTAAGTTTATAAATTTCTCTTCTAACCCTAAATTCTTAAAAATTCTTGCTAATAAAACAAAAAAAGGAAAAATGGTATCGGAAATTCATAATATATTAACTGAATTTAGAAAGTTTTTTATAAACGTCAACCAAACAACTACTGATATTAACTCTAAAGAGGAAATAAAAACATTTATTAATAAATACACTAAAACAAGACTTTCAGAGGAACAAGGGATTTCTATTGATAAACAAATATCTTTCAAAGAACTTCAAACTCACATTACCAAATTAAAGCAAAATAAAGCACCAGGTAGTGACGGCATCATTCCTGAAATTTACAAATTACTACCTATAAATGCTCAAAAATTGCTTTATAAAGTATTTAATCTTATACAGGACAAAAACATAATTCCACCTTCTTGGAAATACACTTTTATTTCTCCTATTTTAAAATCTAAGAAAGATCCCTCTAAGTGTACCTCCTATAGACCCATCTCCCTATTAAACACTGATTACAAATTATTTGTGTCTATTTATGCAGAAAGGCTTAAAACACTCTTACCCAAATTAGTTGATAGTGATCAAACGGGGTTTATAATAAAGAGAACTTCATATGATAACATTGAAAGAATATTAACAAATTTAACCCTAGTTAGTTTAGATATAAATTATGCTTTCGACTCAGTTTCTTGGGAATATTTGCTCACTCTATTAAAGGAATTAAATTTCTCCAATAATTTTATCAATCTTATCACTCTGTTATATGAAGGTAGACAAGCTTATGTTAAAATTGGTACTAGTATATCTCAAAATATACCAGTAGTAAAAGGTACTAAGCAAGGGTGTCCTTTATCCCCTCTTTTATTTTCATTAGTTATGGAACCATGGGCAAATTTAATAAGACATGATACAGACATTGAAGGATACAAGTTAAACCCCGCTATATCATCTACATATTCATTACTCTTGGGAGTAGAAGGGAATCTATACAAAAACTTTTTAAAAACATGGAATATTTTCAAAAAAATCCGGCCTTACTTTTAATAATAATAAAACACAAATTCTTTTAACAGGCTCAAAAATATATAATATACCCGATGAATATAATGAATATATAGCTCAGTCTCAATAAATAGCATATTTAGGTATAATTATTACTAACAATATTAAAGATACCATTCAAATAAATTATAATAAAAGTCTATTAGAGATAGAAAATTTAATAAATAAATTGAACAAATTACTCTTTTCTATGGATGATAAACTTTTAATAATAAAGATGATCCTTCTCTCCAAATTCTTATATATAATTCAATCTTTATCTATACCTCCTTTTTACCAAATAATTAAAAAATTTAATTCAGTGATTCAGAATTTTTTGTGGTTACCAAATAAGACAAGGATTGCATTAACATACCATATATATAATTGGAATAATGGGGGTATAGCCTTACCAAATTTAGAAATTTATTCAATTTCATCAGTATTCAATACAATCTCTCATCTCATTGATGGGGAATACACTGCTAAGTGGAAAGAACTTTTAGAGGTATTGTCACAAAATACCAAAGATATAAACAGTTCCTATCAGCTAAATATAATTAACAATCCATTTATTTGGAGGTTAAAAGATTATATTTCTGAATTTTCTTCTCTGAGTTTTAACTCTAAGTATATAGTTTTTCTTTTAAAATCATTTAAAAATGTTATATTTAAATATAATATATATAAGGATTGGCTTTTTTTACTCTTCCCTATAGCCTACACACACGGATCTATTTTCTCCTCAGATTATACAAAAATGTCTATATTTCAGCAAAAGCATTTAACATTTTGGCATCAAATGATGATAAATAATGAGATAAAATCCAATAGTTTACTCTTGGAAGAGTATAAACTTGATTCTTGTTTATGGTTAGAGCTTCAAGAAGCTAGACAATACGTATTAAATAAATTGGATTCTATGTCTCCTATAATTAGGAAAAAAATTCCCAAACTAATACAATATATGATTTTATCAGTTTTGCATAAATCTCCTGCTAATAACAAGTTATCAAACATTTTTATGGCAATTAAATTTGATTTAGATACACATTCAGATACATATGGAAATAGTTTTCTTTAATTAATAATATTCCCCCTTCTGAGAAAGACAAATTGAATATTTTACAATCAGGAAGTATGACTACTTCTTCTTTAAAATGGAAATTATTCACATGGAGATTATTAAATAGATCATTTATCACTCCTCATAATATACATATATTTTCTAAAAAGAATATAACATGTTGGAGATGTAATATTGAATTGAATGCTGACTGGTCTCATATGTTTTATAATTGCATATATTTAAAAAAAAATGGGATGATATCAATAATTTGTTGCAAACAATTTTTACTGATAATTTCTTTATATCTAAATCACTTGTTTTATTTAATACTCCTGGTCCTGATTGTGAAAAAGAGAATAAGTACCCTTTGGTTTGGTCTATACTATCTATGGCTAGAAAAAACAATCACTAAGAATTGGAAATCTAGTACAGCACCTACATTTTTGGAATTTAAAAATATACTCCTTGAAACGTGTAATTTGGAAATGTTAACTATTAAATCTAGATCATCTAGGAATACTACATTATATAATTCATGGAATATCATCTATGAACTTCTAGAAAAATAGTTTATTCATGTATGTAAACAGATGATTTTTACTAATCCTACAGCTACATTAAGAAATTTTTTTGCATGATGAATGTCTTTGTACATAGTTTAGTTACATTGGTTTATATATTAGAAGGTTTGTTTTTTTATTTTCTTGTTTTTTAACTTTAAATAAAAAATGTTATAATTTCATGGAAATATTTGTTCATTTTAATAATTATTTAATAAAATTCTATGAAAAAAAAGAATTTTTAAGATGATCATGTAATATTTTATAGATTTTGGGGTATTAACCTATCTAAACCTGGAGCTTTATCCAGCTTTAGATTTTTAACTTGGTCTTTTATTTCCTTAAGTGTATACAGTTTATCTATTTTAGCAACCTGCCATTTAGATAATCTCTTTTGAATGTTTTCTTTTAAAAAGTTATCAATTGTCTTAGTATTATATATACAAGAATTTTAATTATTAATATGTTCATAGTACTTTCTGAAACATTTTAATATAGTGGTTAAATCCAGTGCCTGAGTTACTTTACCTTTGTCTTTATAAATAATTTCCTTAATGTGTTTTTCTCTTTCATATATTTCGAGCTATTTTGTGTAAAGTTTTTAGATGTAATGAATATGAGTACAATTTTATTTTTTTCTATGTTAACAGATACCTTATGATGTAATATTTCTTGATACTCTTCATTTAACTTATTAATATTATTGACTGCTACTTTGTCATTAGATTTAAGGTTAGATTTTAATTTGCAATCAGCAAATCCAGATCCGCATGTACAGCAGGTGGTAAAGGCTGAAATACTCAAAGCTCAAACATAAAATGAAGCCAGCACCAAAAGTATAAAGAAGACATAATTTATTGTAACAACTTCATATGGGTAGTGTGCAAAGCACTATACCGAAAAATTCAGACCGGTTTCGGCATAAATGTGCCTTCCTCAGTGATAACAACAAATATATTCAGCAAGCAACATTACATATCCTAAATCACAGACATCTATTAATTCAATTGGTTAATTACAAATGGTCATTAAGACCTGGGGAGAACAAACCACCCAATCTATTTATCCAAATTCTCTTGTTTTGCTTAAGTAAAACATGCCACCCAAACTTATTAGTCCTATCACCTTGTATTCTGTCATAATGACAAATCTAAACTGTGCAGCACCATGTTTTACAGAATGCTTATAAAGAGCACTAGAAGCCCTCATATTCCTGATATCACTCATATTCTCAGATATGTGATGACACAAAGGATATGAGGTTTGACCAATATAAAATGCTGAACATGAACATATCGCCAAATAAATAAGCCAATCAGTGCTGCAGTTGGCCAGAAATGTTATATCATGCACTATACCTGTATTTTTACTAGTAAATTGTTTGGACTTAATTATATATTTACAATATGTACAGCATCCACAAGGGACACAACCAATCAGTTGACCACCAGTCATGGTTAATTATTGACTAGAAGCAGTTGAACTTGCCCTGTGTTTATAATGACTAAAATTAGAGCCCATTCTCTGCCTCCTTCAAAAGGAAAAAAAGACATCTAGGTGTAAGGATCTCTGACAATGTGTTTTCTGTATGTAAAATATATCAATATTGATCTATAATATCTCTAAGTATAGTGACATTCCCCCCAAAAGTGGTGACAAATCTAATTACAAAGCATCCTTGTGTTCCTGATACTTATATTCTAATAATTTGGACCTATCTTGCTTAGATGCCCAGCTACTGGCAGAAATAATATTGCCATATTGATAACCACTAGTTTGAAATCTTTGAATAAGGTCTTGCTTATAATATTCATATGTTTCATTAGAAGAGCAAATACATCTCATACATAAAAATTGGGACTTTGGAATATTCCTTGTACTTTGAAGTGGATGGAAACTGGTGGCATGTAGTAGGGTATTGAATTCAGGATGCTTACAAAACACCTTACTACTAAGAGTGTTATCCAAATTTCTAGTGATAGTAACATCCAAAAAATTATTTTTTTCAAACAAATAGTAAACTGTAAATTCAATACCCCACTTATTACCCTTAAGATACTGAATAAACTCCTGTATATAGATATCATCAGCCCTCCAAACCATCCAACAGTCATCCAAGTAATTCTTCCATATGTTGATCTCATCCAAATAAATATTGTGATTAGGGTCATAAATCAATTTTTCTTCAAAGAACCCCATGAATAAATCCACACAAATGGGAGCAAAATATGCTCCCATAGCAGTTCCCCTAACCTGCCAATAACATTCACCATGGAAATGGAACACATTCTTGGTAAAAACGTGTTTAGCCATACACACTAAACATGTGTTGAACCCTGGTGGGTACAAATTTGCCAATATCTGCCAATATTGAAGGGTTTCTAGACCTGCCAAAAGGGTAATAATGGTGAAAAGTGATGTAACATCCACTGTACATAAGAGCCACCCAGGATCTAACTGCATGACCAAAATTATTTTCAACAATTGGGTAGTTTCCTGTAATCTAGATATAACAAAGCCCAGAAGAGGTTTATGATACTCTGTCAGGAAAACCAGGAATGGTTCTGCCAATGAACCTCTTCCTGAAAACAATTGGCCTCCCAGGCAGTTTGTACAAATCTTTATGTATCTTTGGTAACAAGTATAAATATTGATATTTACAGTCAGACACTATAAGATAATACACCACAGAATTAGTAATAATGCCTTCATCCAATGCTGTCTTGAGAAATTCCTCAATCTCTTTCTTAAACCTCAAAGTGGGCTCCAGTGGCATATGCTTATAAAATCTATCATCAGTCAGTTGTTTTTGAGCTTCCACAAAGTGGGAAATCCAATCCATTACAACTACCACCCCTTCCTTATCAGCCAGTAAAAACAACAGGTCCTTACTATTTTTAAGTTTAAACAGAACCTGTTGGTCCATCTTAGGAAGATTATGTGGTAAAATCTGAGATTCACTGGTCCTAAAATGTAAATCTTTTAAAACCCAGTAAGATGGATGCATATTTATGCATAGGGGGTGTATAAAATGATTTGTGGAACCTAAATTCAGTGGATCTTTGGGAGCTAGTATCAGAACCAAAATGTAATCTGAGATTTAGTAACCTACAAAAAGCAGTAACATCATTAGCCAAAGTATCCTCACCCACAAGAAAGCCAGGCACAAAATTCAAACTTTATAAAGTAGTTGTGTTTCAACATCAAGTTAGCTGTATCAAAGAAATTTTATGCACATTACATGTTACACGTATTGTGCTAACAGAATTTTCAACAAGTTTTCTACATTGCCTGCTTCCCCTATGTTTCCTTCCACCCTTATGTTTTCTCCCCCTAAAGAGGTATCCATAACTAATTTTTTGGGGGTAGGTGAGCCTTGAGTATGGTGAATTTCACTATCAGTTGCAGAGAATGACTCATCCTCTGAGGTCCCACTTAAGCTACTATTGGATTTTTTTAATAACCAACTTATGCATTTTCCTTTTTTTGTGATGAATGTATGGCATCCTGATTAGTAAACTTAACATTTCTTGCAGCCCCAAATGGCCTACCTTTCTGATAATCACCCATGTCCCTATTGAATTTTTGAATTTTTTTATCCTTCAATTGTTTCTCAAAGGTAAGCAATTCCTTGGTTAACTGATTGAAGCAGGAAACATAATATGTCTCCCCCTCATAGATTTTAACCTCTTTACAGATAGTTCTTAATTCTGATATGCTTTTATTGACCATGCACTCCTAATATGAGACTAAAGTATCCACAAAGGCCATAGAGGCATTTTGATGGGCATTAGTCCACTGTTCTATTAGAGTTTCATCAATACTATTAACCAAGGTTGGACACATATCCTAAGTCCCCTGGGGGTAATACCCTGAGTTTGATACACTTTAAATAAGTTTAAATGCCACACTTTGGTTCTAAGTCCCTTTATACTCTTAGTTAACTTATTGAAACTTAGATTACAAATGCTAGCTGGATTTTAATTTATTAACTTCAGCTTGCAAATCCAATAATTTATTATCCCATTCCTTTCTTTTGGATATGTGCCAGTGTTTAATTTTACTGTAACAGGCTACCTTTAATGTGTCATAAACTTCTCCATTGTTATTATGTTCCATGAATTGATTAATTTCCTTTAAAACCCATTTCTGAAAGCCTTTTATATTCATTATGTAAGCAGACTTTCAGACAAGAGTTTAGATTTTCATGACTAATAGTGATTTTAAAAGTGATAGCATTATGATCTGAGAGGGGACAGGAAGCAATCATTACATCATTTATTTCTAAAATTACAGAACCAGTTATTAAGACTTTGTCAATATTTGAATACCAAATCTGTATGAATAGTGCATAAATCTTGAGAGATGGTAATATCATATCAAATACATCTTTCATACTTTTGTATTTATATAGTTCTTTATGTGTTTAGCTGTGGAAGTACTTCTAAAAGGTTTAGCATTTGAAGTATCACTCTGTGATAAAATTCAATTAAAATCTCCTGCTAACAAAATTTCCCCTCTTGAATGTAGAATTATAAGATCTAAAAGTTTATTTACAGTTCTTCTACCAATACTGGGTATCTGGTATGTATTAATAAGAGCATAAAGACTTTTCCCCATTTTAATAACAACTATACCAAGCATGATATCTTTATCTGAATAAGAGTTTACTATGCATACTATCTTAGGTAATCAAAATGATCTTCTCCACAAAATGAGAATACATCTTCTTTTATTCTTAAAATGAGAATGAACTAAAATTGAGTAATTCTTTAAAATTATGTTATTAAGGTCTTTAGATTATAAGTGAGTTTCTTGGAGAAAAATATCAGCTTTTAGCAAGGGAAAGTATGCTATTTATCTTAATAGTATTGTTCAACCCATTAACATTCAAAGATACACACTTGTATGAAGGTATTTTTATAGGTTTACCTTTATATCATCGATCACACTTTGTCGACCGGCCACTTAATCGACTCATGTAAGCAAACCAAAACCGAGAACATTTTTAAATGTTGAAAATAGTTCAACATTTGACATTTCCGGCCGTATCCCACCTCCACACCATTGCCACCATGGGTCAAAAAGGGGCGAGGTTTTGTCATTTGCTTATTCGGAGTTCAACGTTGGAGACATTTGCACTTCGGTATCCGCGAAAGTCGGTTTGCCCATATTGGGATAGACGATGTAAAGATAAACCATTTTTACAAGATGTTGTGTTTTGAACTTTAAATTATTTTGCTGTGGCAATACTAGTAAAGATTTTAATAGCATTTATTATGGACAGGAATAAAAAAATATAACAAAAAATATGGAATACAAAACTGTTAAAAACCAACACTATGGAATAAATTATTCCAGGCTTATTATGAGTACCATATAAGCCCCAAACTACTTTTCTCATGACATCTAGTGGCATTTTTCCACTATTGCTGTTAAACAGTACATTAAGGAAAAGTGAGTGACAGCTAAGCTGTAAAAAATGTAAAGGACATACAGTATATGTTACTTAATTACTATTCTTTTTTGTGCCAGTTTAAGTAATAATAATTTAGCAGTAATGTAAATATAACTCTGCATTTTAACATACTTCTTCTCCCATTAAAATGAATGGATATGTAAGCAAAGCCATTTAAAATGAAAAAAAAGAAAGAAAGAAAAACCCATTAGTATAAAATATTTAAACATAAGGTTATTAATAAACATTAATTACAAAAAAATAATTAACATAATTGTCTGCAGTTAATAAAAAGTCAATTTTTATTCCCAATTGGTCTACAGAACTGAAAATAAAGATTAAAGGTCAAAAGGCCTTGTTCACTTCCTGTTTTTGGATGCAAAATGTTCTCCATGAAAATACAGACTTGCACAGCATTCAGGAGCTCAAGCTGACTTTAAACTGTACAAAAAAAGCTTCTGAAGAATAACGGTGTGAATTTAAACAGTGAGGGGAAAACTTCTAATCATAAATAGCTCACAGGTACAGCTCCATCACAAAAAGAAGGTATCCATAATTACTTTTTTGGGGTTAGATGAGCGTTGAGTATGGTGAGTTTCATTATCAGTTACAGAGAATGATTCATCCTCTGAGGTCCTACTTAAGCTAATCTTGGATTTTTTTAATAATCAACTTATGTCTTTTCCTTTTTTGTGATGAATGCATGGCATTCTGATTAGCAAAAGGTCACATTTGTTGTACCTCAAATGGCTTACCTTTCTGATAATCACCCATGTCCCTATTGAATTTTTGAATTTTTTTATCCTTTAATTACTTCTCCAAGGTAAGCAATTCCTTGGTTAACTGATTGAAGCAAGAGACATAATGTGTCTCCCCATCATAAATTTTAACCTCTTTACAGATAGTTCTTACTTCTGATATGCTTTTATTGATCATGTATTCATAATATGAGACTAAAGCATCCACAAAGGCCATAGAGTCATTTTGATGGGCCTTAGTCCACTGTTCTGTTAGAGTTTCATCAATACTACTAACCAGGGATTGGATACGTATCCTAAATCCCCTGGGGGTAATACCCTGGGTTTGATATACTTTAAATAAGTTTAAATGCCACACTTTGGTGCTGTCCCTTTATACTCTTAGTTAACTTATTGAAACTTAGATTACAAATGCTAGCTGGATTTTAATTTATTAACTTCAGCTTGCAGATCCAATAATTTATTATCCCATCCATTTCTTTTGGATATGTACCAGTGTTTAATTTTACTGTATCAGACTGCCTTTAATGTCTTAGAAACTTCACCATTGTTAATATGTTCCATGAATTGATTAATTTCCTTTAAATCCTATTTCTGAAAGCCTTTTATAATCATTATGTAAGCAGACTTCTCAGACAAGAATTTAGATTTTCATGACTAATAGTGATTTTAAAAGTGATAGCATTATGCTCTGAGAGGGGACAGGAAACAATCATTACATCATTTATTTTTGAAATTACCGAACCAGTTACTTAGACTTTGTCAATATTTGTCTGTATACCAAATCCATATGAGTGCTGCATAAATCCTGAGAGATGGTAATATCATATCAAATACATCTTTCATATTTCTTGTATTTATATAGTTCTTCATGTGTTAACTGCAGAAGTACTTCTAAAATGTTTAGCATTTGAAGTATCACTCTGTGATAAAATACAACTAAAATCTCCTGCTAACAAAATTTCCCCTCTTGAATGTAGAATTATAAGATCTAAAAGTTTCTTTACAGTTCTTCTACCAATACTGGGTATCCTGTATGTATTAATAAGAGCATAAAGACTTTTCCCCACTTTAATAACAACTATGGATGGCAAGCATGACATCTTTATCTGAATAAGAGCTTACTATGCTTACTATCATAGGTAATCAAAATGATCTTCTCAACAAAATGAGAATACCTCTTCTTTTATTCTTAAAATGAGAATGAACTAAAATTGAGTAATTCTTTAAAAGGATTTTATTAAGGTCTTTAGATTATAAGTGAGTTTCTTGGAGAAAAATATCAGCTTTTAGCAAGGGAAAGTATTTGTTTAAGCTATTTATCTTAATAGGATTATTCAACCCATTAACATTCAAAGATACACACTTGTATGAAGGTATCTTTATAAGATGTTGTGTTTTGAACTTTAAATTTATTTGCTATGGCAATACTAGTAAAGATTTTAATAGCATTTATTATGGACAGGAATAAAAACTATAACAAAAAATATGGAATACAAAACTGTAAAAAACAACACTATGGAATAAATTATTCAAGGCTTATTATGAGTACCATATAAGCCCCAAACTACTTTTCTCATGACATCTAGTGGTATTTTTCCACTATTGCTGTTAAACAGTACACTAAAGAAAAGTGAGTGACAGCTAAGCTTTAAAATTGTAAAGGATGTACAGAATATGTAACTTAATTACTGTTCTTTTTTCAGCCAGTTTAAGTAATAATAATTTAGCAGTAATTTAAATATGACGCTGGATTTTAACAATCTTCTTTTCCCATTAAAATGAATGGATATGTAAGCAAAGCCATTTAAAATGAAAAAAAAGTAAAGAAAGAAAAACCCATTACTATAAAATATTTAAACATAAAAGTTATAAATAAACATTAATTACAAAAAAATAATTAAAAATAATTGTCTGCAGTTAATAAAAAGTCCATTTTTATTCCCAACTGGTCCACAGAACTGAAAATAAATATTAAAGGTCAAAAGACCTTGTTCACTTCCTGTTTTCACATGCAAAATGTTCTCCATGAAAATTCAGACTTTCACAGCATTCAGGAGCTCAAGCTGACTTTAAAATGTACAAAAAAGCTTCTGAAGAGTAATGCTGGGGATTTAAACAGTGAGGAGAAAACTTCTAATCATAAATAGCTCATGGGTATAGCTCCATCACAACTACCGCCCCTCCCTTATCAGCCAGTAAAACCAACAGGTCCTTACTATTTTTAAATTTAAACAGAACCTGTTGGTCCATCTTAGGAAGATTATGTGGTAAAATCTGAGATTCACTGTTCCTAAAATGTAAATCTTTTAGGACACAGTAAGATGGATGCATATTAATGCATAGGGTAAGATGGATGCATATTAATGCATAGGGTGTGCATAAAATGATTTGTGGAACCAAAATTCAGTAGTTCTTTGGGAGCCAGAATCAGAACCAAAATGTAATCTGAGATTTAGTAACCTACAAAAAGCAATAACATCATTATCCAAAGTATCCTCACCCACAAAAAAGCCGGGCACAAAATTCAAACTTTATTAAGCAGTTGTGTTTCAACATCTGTATCAAAGAAATGCTATGCACATTACATGTTACACATATCGTGGTAACAGAATCTTCAACAAGTTTTCTACATTGCCTGCTTCCCCTGTGTTTCCTTCCACCCTTATGTTTTTTCTCCCTAAAGTGGTATCCATAACAAATGTTTTGGGGTTAGGTGAGCCTTGAGTATGGTGACTTTCAATATCAGTTGCAGAGAATGATTCATCCTCTGATGTCCTACTTAAGCTACTTTTGGATTTTTTTTAATAATCGACTTATGTCTTTTCCTTTTTTGTGATGAATATATGACATCCTGATTAGAAAACTTCACATTTCTTGTAGCCCCAAATGGCCTACCTTTCTGATAATCATCCATGTCCCCTATTGAATTTTTTTATCCTTCAATTGCTTCTCCAAGGTAAGCAATTCCTTGGTTAACTGATCGAAGTAGGAGACATAATATGTCTTCCCCTCAAAAATTTTAACCTCTTTATAGATAGTTCTTACTTCTGATATGCTTTTATTGATCATCCACTCATAATATGAGACTAAAGTATCCACAAAGGCCATAGAGGCATTTTGATGGGCATTAGTCCACTGTTCTATTAGAGTTTCATCAATACTATTAACCAGGGGTTGGACACATATCCTAAGTCTCCTGGGGGTAACACCCTGAGTTTGATACACTTTAAATAAGTTTGAATGCCACACTTTGGTGCTAAGTCCCTTTATACTCTTAGTTAACTTATTGAAACTTAGATTACAAATGCTAGCTGGATTTTAATTTATTAACTTCAGCTTGCAAATCCAATAATTTTTTATCCCATTCCTTTCATTTGGATATGTACCAGTGTATAATTTTACTGTATTAGACTACCTTTAATGTGTCATAAACTTCTCCATTGTTATTATGTTCCATGAATTGATTAATTTCTTTTAAAACCCATTTCTGAAAGCCTTTTCTAATCTTTATGTAAGCAGACTTTTCAGACAAGAGTTTAGATTTCCATGACTAATAGTGCTTTTAAAACTGATAGCATTATGATCTGAGAGGGGACAGGAAACAATCATTACATCATTTATTTCTGAAATTACAGAACCAGTTACTAAGACTTTGTCAGTATTTGTATACCAAATCTGTATGAATAGTGCATAAATCTTGAGAGATGGTAATATCATATCAAATACATCTTTCATATTTCTTGTATTTATATAGTTCTTTATGTGTTTAGCTGAGGAAGTACTTCTAAAAGGTTTAGCATTTGAAGTATCACTCTGTGATAAAATTCAATTAAAATCTTCTGCTAACAAAATTTCCCCTCTTGAATGTAGAATTATAAGATCTAAAAGTTTCTTTACAGTTCTTCTACCAATACGGTATGTATTAATAGGAGCATAAAGACTTTTCCCCACTTTAATAACTATACCAAGCATGATATCTTTATCTGAATAAGAGCTTACTATGCATACTATCTTAAGTAATCAAAATGATCTTCTCCACAAAATGAGAATACCTCTTCTTTTATTCTTAAAATGAGAATGAACTAAAATTGAGTAATTTTTTTAAATTATGTTATTAAGGTCTTTAGATTATAAGTGAGTTTCTTGGAGAAAAATATCAGTTTTTAGCAAGGGAACATATTAGTTTAAGCTAATTATCTTAATAGGATTTTTCAACCCATTAACATTCAAAGATACACACTTGTATGGAGGTATTTTTATAAGATGTGTTTTGAACTTTAAATTATTTTGCTATGGCAATAATAGTAAAGATTTCAATAGCATTTTATTATGGACAGTAATAAAAAATATAACAAAAATATGGATTACAAAGCTGTTAAAAACCAACACCATGGAATAAATTATTCCAGGCTTATTACGAGTACCATATAAGCCCTAAACTACTTTTCTCATGACATCTAGTGGCATTTTTCCACTATTGCTGTTAAACGTACATTAAGGAAAAGTGAGTGACAGCTAAGCTGTAAAAATGTAAAGGATGTACAGTATATGTTACTTAATTACTGTTCTTTTTTCAGTCAGTTTAAGTAATAATAATTTAGCAGTAATTTAAATAAGACTCTGCATTTTAACATACTTCTTTTCCCATTAAAATGAATGGATATGTAAGCAAAGCCATTTAAAATGCAAAAAAAAAAAATGAAAGAAAACCCCATTAATATAAAATATTTAAACGTAAAAGTTATAAGTAAACATTAATTACAAATAATTGAAAATGATTGTCTGCAGTTAACAAAAAGTCAATTTTTATTCCCAATTGGTCCGCAGAACTGAAAATAAAGATTAAAGGTCAAAAGACCTTGTTCTCTTCCTGTATTCGGATGCAAAATGTTCTCCATGAAAATATAGCAGTCAGGAGCTCAAGCTGACTTTAAAATGTACAAAAAAAGCTTCCAAAGAGTAATGGCGGGAATTTAAACAGTGAGGAGAAACCTTCTAATCATAAATAGCTCACAGGTATATGAAGCAGCTACAAGTAGAAAAAAAGGCCATTTTTAGCACTGTTTAATCGTGTAAACTTGTGAAACACCATAAAACATGTAAAAAATATCATGTCATTAGACATTCTTAGAACAGTTCCCAGTTCATAAAATGTGCCCAAAAAAACTTCCATTCTTAAATAATAAAATTCAGTTGCAACAAAAACATAAAAACAGTACCATTGATATATCCATATAAATTAATACAAATAATAGTAATTTTAATTTCAAAGCAGCAGACACAGTAGATTAACCCATGATATTATTATGCTGAGATGATTAAGCATAGTTAAAATAGACTGTATAGGGGAAACTATTCACTATATAGCTATGACATTTGTCTATATTAAACTATGTTTTCCTTTTTTAATTATTATATGTTTTAATAATAAATACTGGGCTGCAAGTAACAGTAAGTAGCAACTGGAATAAATAAAATGTATTACCTTTGATGAAATATCAGATAAGATTTGTAAGAAGATCCTATTAAAAATAAACAAAATTGAATATTATTTGTCTCTAGATTTTTTTCTATTTAATAAACCAGTCAATTTTAGATGCCTGTCTCTTCAGTGTAGAACTGGAATCCATGTCCTCAATTTGATTTAGTAAGTTCTTCTTTTGGATAAAGGTTTTACCCTCTTCTAAACATTTAAATGTTTTTGTTCCTTCTGGTAGAAACAATCTCAGTTTTGCTGGAACAAAACAAGTGAGTCTTAATACCAGCTTTCTATAATGACTTTAAAAGGGGAATAAAAGTTTTTTCTTTTAGAAACCATTATATATGAAAAGTCGTTATGAAATATGAAATGTAAGTCACTTATTTTTAAAGGAGCAAGGGACCATGCAGTTCTCAGGACCATCTTCTCCAGTACTCCATAAATTCTAATATTCCTCCAGACTTTGTTTTCTAAGACATCAATTTTCTCAGTTTATTGTTTTGTTGCAGTAAAAGTTCAATGTTATTCTCACCTTCTGTTAGTCTGGAATCAGTGTCATAAACACACTCTTCTATAGCTGTTATCTGCATCCTTTGTTGTTTACGGACATAATTTATCAGTTCTGTTTGTTTTGTACAGTTGCCTTTGATCTTACCAACTTTAAGATCAAGTTTATCTAATTTTGTCACCAGGTCCTGAACAGTAGAAAGTATAGAATGTAGTTCTTTCTTCATGGTATTGTCTTGATGCACAGTTTTGGAAGAGTTCATCTTCTGTGAGAATTATTTCCTTAATTCTTTCTCCTTAAAATTTTACAGGAATAGATCATAAAAGACACTTGAATTTTACACCAAAATAATCCTTGAGACTTCCAGTTTGAGAATCCAGAAGTAATAAGCAAAAATTGGTGTAAATGAAGAAGCCCATTAGGATGAATGAATAGAGGAGAGCAGAAATAAATTATTTGCTGCCTTTAGCTCATCATCTTGGTCACATTCCCAATTGTGTTTGTTTTTGATATATTGTCTGACTGAATAACTGATTTTGCTGAATTCTTGTCATTCTGTAGTGGGCTGGCATGCTTTCTGTAGTCTGCAGCTGTTTTTTTTACAATGTGCCAAAATGCCATAAAAGTATTGCATTTTTATTTAATCAATAAAGAAATTCCACAGACCACCAGGCTAAAACAGCAACCTTTAATACAAATGTAGTAATCACTTTCTACATTTGCATTAAAGGTCGCTGTTTTAGCCTGGTGGTCTGTGGAGTTTCTTTGTTGATTTGTTCCTGGTTTTACTACTGCAGACCTTTTGGTACCTGCTATTTTTATTTAATGTGTGATAACTGTGGTGATGGACTGATCCATTGTGTAAATATTTTGACCTTCTACTGCATTGTCAAATGGCAGGGCTGGATGAAATGGAATTTGGACATAACTGGACAGTTGCTTAGCATACACTAAACAGAAATTCTCATTTAATAAGCTTAATAAATATAGTTCCCTTGAAGTAACTAAAGTAAAAACTACACATTTTAGAATAAGAAAACCTCTTTGCAAGAAGACAGCATAATTACAACAAAAATAAATGGTTAAAAAAGTTGTACCTAATCATTAATTGCCATGGAACACTACCATCTTAGAATATAGACTGAAAGCAGTAATGCAAAGCCAGGCTACATAGCAATGAATATGTTGCAGAAATTTCTAAACTGGAGAAAAGATGTTAAGTTTTGCCTTTTCCATAATAAACATGTTTTTAGCAAAATGGCAGTGTGTATTTGAAACAGCAGAAGAAGTAAAAGATGTACACTGCTACAGCATTAGATACACTGGTTGGAAATGGCCAAATCAGATATACATATCAATCTTCTGAAATCATGAAAAGAGAATGAAAAAAAAAAACAATATGAAAGTGCACAACACAGTTGCAGTAACGGTTCTGGATAAAGACAAATGACTCTAATAACTATATGACAGAAAAAAATGCCTTCACAACAGATGAGGTCTAATGGGTACTATCATGATTGTAAGTGAAAAAGGTGATTAGCACTAGCAGGTGTATTTCAAAGTGCTGAAAGAATATATTTTAAAACATAGCTAGACTCAGAAATTCCCGTTATGGAAGTATGAGTCTTTCTGTGCATGTCAATCACTTTAAGCACATATTCACCTATAGATACTTATGAAAATATGTTTATACCTCAATTTCACTTAAAACACATCAAGTCCAAAATCAATCATACTTTCTTTGCTTGCCAAAAACTCACTAGGTAACTCTGCCATGAAACTAGAGCTGCCCCACTGTTGGTGACTTCCTCTATTAAAAATCATCTTGACCTGTAGGTCTTCTGCAACAACAGGTTTGCTCAAAGATGATCTTCGGGATTTTTCCTCCTACTAGAGAAATACAAATGCCATGGAGCTATTCTCCATAGAGCAAAATGGCTTTCTGCAATGCAAATCTTCATCTATTTCTGCATTTTAATTTGATAAGGCACAACTGCCCCCTTTATCTAAGCTTTAATTTAGTTGCAACATGTCACCATATCTTATTTGATCTCACTCCTGTACTTTTTTCCAAGCAGGCACAGCCTACTTCTCAGAAATTAGCTGGCCAAGCCTTATCAATCTTATCCCCTTTGCACTGGAATGCCATAACTAACATTGATGAGAAGAGACCATTTATATTGAGATGCTCTGCTTGCAACCATTTGAAACAGAATCAACTTTTAAGGAATTTAGAATGAAACTCACTACTCTCCTAAAGGAAAGAGCTATTACCATGTGCTTTTGTCACCTCAAATTACTGCAGTGCTTGTGTTGTACCCTTTAGCTCATGTAATAAGACATTATCTGCTTCCTCACACAGTTCATCTTTCTCTAGCTCACTGCAATATTTTTGCATACCATTTATCTCTTAATTCTATAATTGCTATGCCTTAACTAACCTGTGTTGGTTTTTGCATGTAGCTGGAAAATTTTTCCATCATTGTTTATTTGATATCAACAACTCTTCTTCATGGAATACGTTTATATTAAACACTGTATTTCATATAGTCTGTTACTCCTTCATACACCAATTTTCAAACAGTGCTGTCTGCAACATTTATACCACCTGTGTATGTGCTTTGCTCTGTATATTTCTGTTCTCTGAGACAGTTGGTGACATGGTCCCTAAATGGAACAGTCCATTATCCCAGTTATCACACATTAAATAAAAATGAAATACATTTATGGCATTTTGGGATGTTCTTTTTATGTTGTAGTATAGATACTTTTAGAATGAAAGTAGTGTGGAAGGATAGCAGACATAATACTAGCTCATTTTCTTCTAAGTGCAGGGATTGGTTCTGACTCCTTAACAACCCTGAACTGGATAAAGTGATAATCAGAGACTTTGTGAAAGAATAACAAAAGTCAATATCATTAGAAGCTGCCAAAATGAAAAGTGGCTTGCCATTCAATTGTACTTGATGTGTGTGTGTGTGTGTGTGTGTGTGTGTGTGTGTGTGTGTGTGTGTGTGTGTGTGTGTGTGTTGATCAGAAAAGAAACAGTGACAAGACCGATTTCCTATTCATGTGCCGTCTTTTAACTAAATGTCCACTGTAGTTAGTAAGGTATCAAATGATGCATGTCAATAAAGATTGACTTTTAAATATTTTATTTTGTTTCAGAAAATGTAAGGGAAAACATAGCCTATTCCACATCAATGGGATTCCTTGAGTGACAAAATTGTCCTGTATTCCAGTGCTGTTTACATAATTATTATGTGAATGATATGTGTTTGAAGTAAAAATTGCAGAGAGCTTTTGACCACTACATCATAGAAAATAAACTTACAGAGACAATGGTGATGCACTTATATGCAAGAGTATTTGTCACAACATGGTTTATTGGCAGTTGACCACAAATGTTTTAAGGGTGAGTGCTATTAGTGGATTTTATGTTATAGCTCTAATATTGGTACCAACATTGTCTATATGCAAAATCTGTGAATCAGAGTATATCATTTATCTAGATAGTGCTCCAGGTCTGCCCCAGAAAAGAGGCATTCTGCAAAGGGAGGATTTTAAAATTAAATGAATTAAAACAGAAAAATTTTAAATCAATAGGTAAGTAACTAAATAAATAAGATGATTCAAATAAAAGTCGTGAAGTGCTGAAAGAAAAAAGTATAGTGAAACTAGAATTCTACAAGCATCATGATTACTGATATGTACTAATCATTCTAAGCATTTTAACAAAACTAGAAATTTACTAATGGATGCTAATCCTGCAGGCTTATGTGTTATTGATGAACCCAGAACTGTTTCAAGCTTCTGGTTTTCAAAGTCACAGTTACTTCCATTGTTACGTTTTGTAAAATATGTGATAGATAATGTCTTCCTATAAGGCAGGGACTGTGTCCAAACATTCCCATACATAATGCAATGCATCCTTTGACCAGTGCATCTTTGAAGAGACTTAATTTGCTTTGATAGTGTTCTCATTGATGTGCTTAAATGCCTTTTGAAAAATTGCTTAACAAAAATATTTTTTTAACCAGCTGATTGTGATACCATGAATTGTAGACTTCTGTTTGTGTCTTGCCTCATTTTTGAAGAATGGTAATTGAATACCAAAAATTCACTGGCAGTCCACCAATGAGAGGAATATAGATGTTTAATGAAGAAAACCAGCAACACAACGAAACAATAGCAATTCCAGCAGCACAACGAACAAAAGCAATTTAACGCTTCAAATGACAAATAGCGTTTTCGTAATCCTTCATCAGAATCCTGAAATCCAGAAGCCAGAAAACTGACCATGAAGAATGGTAATTACTTTGACACTAGCAGTCTATGTCAGAAGATTTTAGTGATTTTTGAAATCAGATCATATATCATAGAACTCTAACTTCAGTTTTCTCAGTTTTAAACTGTATATTGCATGAATCAGAGTGAGTCACTTAATCTGAGGTGTCCTGGTGGTTAGCTTTGCTTTTTTTTTCATACTGCGTAGAATCACAGTACAATTCTATGATGAGGTGCCCCGGATGTGTAGGATGTATGTTTGTACATGTTTCTGAGTTCTTCTAGAAGCTTATGATTGTTCACACATCACAATGTTGAGTGCTGAAGCTGATCTTTTTTTTTTACATGAAACGGGCATCTCTTGGAAGCATCTTTATGGGAAATAAAGTACACATAATCTGATATAGGTGCTTCTAATTAAATTACTGTTAGCAATAACCAAACAAGTAAATCTTCAAAAATATTTCTGCAGGGAGCACTTTATCAAAAGGTGACAGCTGCTAGTTTTTTCTTATCACCTAAATATCCCCCCAAAATAGACTTACTTTTATATTTTTCCTGTAACACTAAGTTCATCTTTTCTTGGATACTAGATATGTGGTTTACTTAATAGGACTTTTCCTCTCCTAATATCTTAACGAGGCAGTAATAAAAAAATAATTGCTTAAGTGGAACTTAAATCCTCTCATATAATAAGAACCTTACAAATTCATCTTATCAGACTCTGGTGCAATTTTTTCACTGCAAAAAATGTAATTCAGCTGCAGGAAGTCACAGTGAATTTCTTACCTGGGCACAAATTTCACTGCTTGTTCCTTTTTCTATATCTCACACCAACACCAGGGTCTACCCACACTCTTCAACCTCAGTGCACTCAGGCTCACTCTACTCCCCTGCCCTACCCCCATTCCCCACCCACCCCCACTATGCATATATTTATTTCTAACTAGCCACTCCAACTATTCTCCAATAGCCAATCACAACATAAGTTGCTCTCATCCCCACATTCCACTTAATTATCTAATTAGTCTAGTCCATAACGTATCATTATATCAACTAAGGCCACAATACCCACTCACACATTCTATTCTTTCAACAACTCAACTTAACTAGCACAAAATAACCCCAACTAATTTAACTACTACAGTAACAACACTCACATACCTACACACTCACACAACCAGCTCCTCTCAGTCCTTGTATATTACTTTCTATCCATAATTTCATACTATACACCTATACCAGACAAAATTAATATGCTACATTTTTACTTTCAACCCCCTTAATTCTAACATTAGCTGCTCATCTGACATCATACCATAATGAACTTAACATCACATGTCTACCCCACACTTCTCCATTCCCTAACTCCTCACAACAAAAACATACAACTCTCACAATATAATTAGCTATCTATAATATTGTAAACATTAATCTAACCATGCTTGTTGTTCTCCCGCATCAATCATATTTTTACATCTCACTGAAATATGACAAGAGACATGCACCCTAACCATGGCCCCGAAACACACTCTACCCAACTTAACTTGCAACCCACCACTCATCATTATAATCCTCCAAACCTTGCCAGAAAAGGAACTGACTTATTAATTTTAAACTTAAACTTAGAAGTATACTTAATAAGATACAAGAACTTCATGCCACCCTTTCACTATACACACCTGACAACACCCTTGTTACTGAAACTTGGATAAAGCCTGAAGTCAGTAGCAATGAAATAACACATACAGGCAAGATAGAAAGGGCAAAAAAGGTGGTGACATAGTTATTCAATTTATAAACAACCTCACCCCACATTCTCACTCCAGATTTTAAGAATGATTAAATAATGTTTACTAAACTACTAATAAACTCAAAGAAACACTTAACTTTAGTAGGTGCTTATATCCTACCTGAAAATAATCTTCCTATCATAGAACATATCCTACACTGGACATCAAAATCCCTCCCTCAGGAAAGAATTATAATGGGGAGTTTAACATTGATTGGTAACTCCTGTAACTCATTCAATCCCACCAAACATATTAACTTCCATGGCTTTTCATAAATAATCCAAAGTCCCACTAGGGTGGACAAAACATCAGATAATCAATCCTTGACTGTATCCTTACTAATTGACCCACTCTTTCACTAAACTCTGGCTATCTCCCTGAGAACCTCAGTGACCACCTTCCTACATTTGTACTCTGGTACCAAATAAACACAAGAAAACTCACTTCTTACCACCAATCAGAAGTAAAAGAAGCTTTAATCCCCAATAATTCATGCTCACACTAAATCCCCAATAATTCATACTAACACTCAAACATGCTCATTAGATATGAAGTGCAGTGTTTTAATACCAGCTTTTTTTAAATCTCAAACAATCTTGCTCCTGCCAGAACAATTAGGAAAAAAAATCCAATTATTCCCCGTGGTTAACCAAAGAGACAAGAACCCTACTAAAAACAAGAAACAATGCCTAGAAAATTAGGTCCATAACAAAACTGTAGCAAATTGACAGAAATACTTGGAACTAAGAAATATAGCCAAAAAAACATAGACAGGACAAAAAAATCACTATAGCAACATTTAATTAAAACATCTGTCAAACCTACAAAAGTTCTGGTCATCTGTAATAAAAAATCTACAACCAGGACAAGTTAGTACACCATTCCCAACATTAAGCGACACTACAGACAGCATAGCTACACAATTTAATAAATTTTTTATTGATTCCATACTAACTCTCAGAAATAGTAAATGCGTGTCACCTACTCTCTCTTGCTCACAATCAAGAAATGATCCCAGTAACTTTTCTGTCCAACCAATTCCAACTACTACTATAAAGAAATACCTTCAAAAGCTCAAGCCAACTACCCTAGCACTTGATAATCTACCTGCAGAGTATCTTAACATCACTGCAGAAGCCATCTCCTTTCCAGTATCCACACTCATGAATCACTCCATCTCTGAACAGCAATTCCCAGCAATCTGGAAAATATCACACATCATCCCATTACACAAAGGTGGAAACTCAACAAAACTATCCAGCTACTGGCCTATAGCTATACTATCTCCTTTATCTAAAATTCTTGAAAACATGCATTCATTCACAAATTCTAGACTATCTCTCATCCAGTAATCTTCTATCTAACACTCAGTATGAATTTCATCCTAGCCACAGTACTACCACTGAACAGACGAGCTTTACTAACACCATTAACCATCTCCAGAATGAAGGCAACCTAGTCCCTTCTGTCTTTCTGGATCTTTCAAAAGCATACCACACTGTCTCAAATAACAAACTCTTAAAAGTACTTTCAGAATTCAAACTTAGTAATTCTGCACTTGCTTGATTCCAGGACTATCTAACTGGATACTAACAAGCTGTAAAATGGTTAAACAACTTCTCTCCTCTATTACCTGTTACCTTGGGTGTTCCACAGGGATCTATCCTTGGCCCTCTTCTCTTTATTGAATTTACTAACAATCTCCACACTGCCACCCTTAACACCATCTTAGTCTAGTATGCAGATGATTCAACCTTAATATGTGCTGGTCCAACATTCCACCAACTGCAACTAATAACACAGCAGTTCTTCACTTCATTTGACTCTTGGCTACCCAATGCACAGCTAATACTCAACCCTAATAAAACAAAGCTCATATTATTTCATCCCACAAGAGCCCCAGACCCCCTCCCACCATTCACAATCTCTTCATCAAACAATACCACTATTGTTCCAGTAACCCATACCAAACTCCTCGGGGTCATAGTAGATCATTACATGAAATCTGACATATACATAGCCCAAATAATAAAAAAAGTACACAAGAAACTTTGTAGCCTCTATAGGAGTAAACAGGTCTTTACTAGCAACACAAAGGCCACCACTGCTAGAACTCTCCTTATCTCAACCCTCCTATATGCATCTCCCATACTTACTAACCTAAGAAAATCTGACTTAAGTAAACTAGACACTTGCTACAATATAGTTGCTAAGTTTGCTACAGAATCTAGTTACAGATTCCATCACTGCCTTGCTATTAAACAACTGTTGTAACTTGAATTCCCCAAGCTACAACCAAATTACCATGGACCATCAGATATTTAACCAACCAGAAAAAACTCCGGCTCTTCAAAACTTGCTTATTCCTTACTCAAATAATCAAACACTATGCTCTAGTAACAGATAATTTATAAACATTACAATAATGCCATGGGTGATTCCCTGTACTCTAATTGTATAATGAAAATCTGGAACACCTTACCTCTGAGTATAAGATCCACTACTAGCACAGCAAATTTTTAAAAATTTCTCAAAACTGACTTATCAACTAATTGGATTTGCTTTTGTACTGACCCCGGTTAGGAAATAGCTTTTATATAAATAATCAACATTATGACCTTACATATCTGTCTTAATCTAGGTCTTTTAATCTTATTTACAGTAAATATGGTCTCTTATGCTTTTTTAACTCTATTGAAATGTCTAACGCTCTGATTGGTATGTTTTTTCTCTTAGATTCTTGAACAATTTTTGTTTATACCAATTCATGTAACTCTGCAACCTATGTACTGTATCTCTGTCTTATTTTATGACTTGAGCTATGCTTCATACATTTTCTTTGTTCTCTGTTCTGTATTAAGTCATGTAAATCTTTATTTATGCACCATTTCTACATTTGCTTTTTTATTTATTTTTATTTTTTTGTATTATGACGAGCTTTTCCCCCAGGCCTCCATTAAAAATGAACTAGTTGTCCAGTCAGACTTTCCCGGGAAATAAATGTAAAATAAAATAAATCATCCCCAAGTATATGCATATGTAACAATGCTAATATATGTAGCCTGAGATTGACTGGCATCCAGTCAGAAATTTGTCTTCTGTCAACTATTTGCTCAGAAGGACTTAGCTTCCTCCAGCACTCAATTGAATAAATGCCGTTTTAGGAAATGAATGCCCAGATAGACAGATAGAGGACACATTGACAAATGGATGGATAATGGGACTAATGAATGTACAGAGGATGAACTGGTGGGTGGATTGATGGATGGGTAGATGATTACATGGATGGAGAGATGTTTGCCCCAGAAAAGCTGAATATCAGTAACAGAAAAAAGTTATCACTCTTATGTCAGGAGATGCAAAGTCAAGGTTGAGAGAAATAATACAAGTGCAACTTAAGGTCGATCCAGCAGCAATTATTTTTAATTCAGCAGGATGGCATAGTAGTCTAGCTGATGCAGAAGGAAATCCATCAGAAAGCTGGCAGGCATGTACAGAGGAACTTCTAGCAGGAGTCAGATAGTATTAATGGCTTTATACAGTATGTAATTTAAATAGTTTCATAAACCTGACACATAGGGGAGACATTACAATTTATCTCATCTTATTAAGGTTCTTCATCATCAGGGATGCAGTGGTATTGCAGAAACAATGGCAGTTTTGGAAAAACAGATAGTCTCTTATTCATAATCATTGGCTGGATCGCATACCTCTCAACTGTCCAGATTTTTGTCTCATAGTTTTGGTCTGTTCCTCATAAAATTTGTGTTTTTCTGGCAAATCACTGAAGATTGAAATCACTAAATAATAATAAATAATGATAGCCATTTGAATTTCAGATTTCATATCATTAAGAAAATACATAACGATACAAAATCTGTTATTCTAGCAACTATCTAAGTTAATAGGAACAAAATTTAAAATCTGTCTCTATTTTTAGGCATTTATCCCCCCATTAGTTTTGGCGTTGTCTAGAAGTCTTGCTATGGGAGATTGAGAGGTGTTCCAGGCTGGGTGACAGATATGTCTTGGCAAACATGTAAGGGAGCTGTTTGGAGTAAGGAATTTGTACCATCGGCAGTAATAAAAACAATCCCATTAAAAATGTGTAATTAATGTGCAATCTTGTTAAAGCTGCAGCTACCATATAACCAGACCTGTTACTTCAGCTAGATAACACCTTGGTATTATTGTATAACTAGTCAAAAGAGTATTCACCTTGAATCATTTTCAAAAGAAAAAGAAAAGGAAATATCTCACCAAAAATGCATATAGGGCCCAACTAGAGTGGTCCCTTGAAAAACAGAGAAACAAATACCTTTGGAAACCTCCCTCCTTAATCCAGTGATTGCAGGTATGTATATTTACCATTAAACAATAACTAAATAAATAAATAAAGTAAAATAAATGTTTCAAAACACTTACTTTGAACTGCTGAATGAGACAGAGGTCTTTAATCATGACCTCATACCAACAAGCCAGATTCCACCTGCATTGCTGTTAAAAAGGGAAAATTCCCTGACTGCAGCCCAGTTAACAGTCTGGCACTTCAGTGAAGCAGGGAGAGTGGGCATGCTTGAAATGGAGGAGAGTGCATGTGTAGCAGAATACCTCTCAAGTTGATCTATAATGGAGCTTGGGGACATAGGGAGAGTGTTGCCTACAAGGACAGGCTACGTTTTTGCCAGAATAACATATGAATGCAAAGAAGCAATACTATCAAATTCTTGCATGCCTTTCCCTTGTACTGGATGAGTTGTGCAAGAGGGGGTTGGGATTAGGCCATAAAAGGGAAAGCATTCCCTTGGCAACAATTATGTCTGGAGAGAGCTAGACAGGTTTGATAGACCATCTAGATAAGGAGAAACACTAGGAACAGCTGCTTGTCATCTACAGAGGCTCAGACAATAGGCATTGTCTGTTAATTATAGTTACACTTCTGCTCTTTTCAGTAAAATATAAGTAAAAAGGTTAGCTGCACTTCAAAACACATTTCTTATTTAAAAGCATAATCTGCATTTTCAATATATTTTTTAAATCAACTAAGCTTCAATCAAAAAGAAAAGTAACTCAGCAGATGTTCACAGAACTCAGATACTGAGACCCCAGAAAAGCAGACAAACATCTGCATAAAGATATTTGCAAACCTTCCTTTCTCAAGGCATCATGGGAGATATTAATCTACTAAATGCATTTATTTTATGTTCAATAATCTCACTGTGATTTGTACACTTTGGCAGAGACTGACAATATGAAGAAATGCACAAACCCACACATAGCCATGTACTTACATACATGATTTGTTTAATACTAAAATGACTGCGATATATCATATTTCTGCATCATGCTTATAAGTTTGTGGATAAATTAGTTTGATTTCTTATCGATTTGACTACAGGAATTCTTAAAATTGACTTTATATTCATGTTAAAACTTCTTTATTAGTATAACTAATAGTATTCTAACTTCTTCAGTGAACATCTTTGACTTAAACAGATAGTGCTAGGACTGCTTAAATGAAATGTATTGTTCAATACAAATGCATTGTATTTTGAGTGGTTTGTGATCATTGTTATCTATTTATAGAGCAGCTCTGAATCCATTTGCATTAAATGACATATTGATTTGATCCTGCAGTTCCTCAGAAGTTCATGTATCTGTACCTCCATCTTAAGTTGATGTATTTAACTTTATACTTAGAATGCATAACACATTCATACTTTGTCATAGAGCATACCCTTGATGCCATTTACTTTCAAAGCCACTTGCTACAAATCCTCTGCAATCAAGGCATGTTAGGCATTAATACCTTTAATCTGACCTCAGACATGAAATCTAGTGTGGCACGGTTTCTCTGAACAGATTGAACAGTAATCACCATTCACATCTGATGGATTATTCCCTTCACATCTTCCTATTATTGTAATAGGCATCAGACTATCTTTGTGCTAGGAGACTCAGATTTTATTTATTAGTTCCAGTCCCCATGTTTAGCTGAAGCTTACAATTACAACTTCAGGAAAAAAGACAAATAATTTGTGAATCATTTTTACATCACTACCTTTAGCATAATTAATTTTTGTACATGTGTCACTAATTACAATGATCTACTGAGCAAAAATCATCAATTATATTGAAACATTTCAGATAGTTTCTTCATTTTAATCACATCATATAGCTTGCTTATTTCATGCTTGGAGGAACCTCTTTCAGCACTCTGAATACACAATATGTTGTAACTGCCTATGTAATTTAATTCATATATCTCTGGGGCTTTATTAGTCACACAAACTAAACATTTTGAGCTCTGGAAATAAACACTGCATTTTTTATATGCATTTGTTTTAATGGGACTAGATTAAATCACATGACATTATACAGTCCATCATACTATGTATAATTTAAACTGGCTCAAATTAATTACAATTTGGATAAATATCTCATTATATTAACCATTTCAGTTTATTGAAATATGGCCATTATGAGCAGAATTTCCATTCTGTCTCGTCCTGATATGTAACTTAAGCTCAAAAGCAAATATATACTTTTGCACAAAAAAAACACTTGTTTCTAATACATAAATTACCACTTAAATATTACATTTGAAGACTTATTTTACAGTGCAATCATACCTCTCAACTGTATAGATTGTTTGCCTCATAATTTTGGTCTGATTCTCATTAAATTGTGTTTTTCTAGCAGCTCATTGGCAAATTATTAAGGGTTGAATTAAGAAAATAATGACAGACATTTGAGTTTCAGATCTCACACCCTTCAGAAAATTCATGCTAAAACAAATCCTGTTGTTCTATCAGTTTTCTAAGTCTGTAAGAGCAATTTTTGAATATTGTCCCTATTTTGGGCCCTGATTCCACTATTATTGATGGCTTTGTCCGGATTTCTTGCTCTAAGATGTTGAGATGTACGTCTGCATTACATGCTTCACATGATACGTAAACTGCATTAATAGTCAAAATGACTATCCTGATTCTGAGAAGTGAAAAACAATAAATCCAGAAAAAAATCTTCTTGCACTTAGTTCCTAATTCAAATATCTCTTAGTCTGCTATAGTTCACATTATAGCTATGAAATATGCTACATGTTAGGAACTTCTGCAGCTGATCCATAAGATTCTATACACAAAAAGTAACAGTAAGAACAAACAGTTTAATTTTCATTTCTGGAAATCAAGACAGAGTTAATGTATGTAGTTTAACTGAATAGCATTAATTTTCTAACAATTGTGAATTCTTATTAAATAAATTGCATTTTGCAAATTATTTACAGCATGAACATATGATATAATTTGCTTTTGTTTCACTATCACCCATAATCTAGCCTTCAGAATGTGTGTGTGTATGTGTGTGTGCGTGTGTGTGTGTGTCTGTGTGTGTCTGTGTGTGTGTGTATACCACTACAGTCTGAAAATTGCATCTAGCATTGTCAGTATCCAATGCCACACATCAGCTTTTCAGGAATCCCACCCAGCTCTAAAGGTGGCATCAATATTAACTAGTGTTCCACTACTTTGCTATTTGTATCTCCTAGCATATCCTTCCTCCCTAGGGTAAATGCATGACATTTCCCATTACTTGTTTATTAGTGGTTGTATATCCCCCTGATTCTCATTTTTTTCTGCGGTAGAAGATGAGGTTTGCTTAGGCCCTTCTTGTATGTCACAATGCAAGAGTTTGCGCAGATTTCATGTCCTTTGGCATACAAGACCTCTAGGACTTCATAAACTTCTCTGCTATAGCCTACTCAGTGCCTGATAATGCATTGCTTTATATAGGTAGTACCTCTAGCTATGTAACCCAGCATTAGGTTTATATTTGTTTCTACCCTTTGTACTGAGCCTGATCATTTTACCATTTTCAGCTGTATTTGGATTTTTAGCCTGACTCACCCAAACACACAGTTTGCTCATGGGTTATTATTTCCCTGGAGAAGCACCATGTAGTTGGATAATTTAAACATAATCTACATCTTATGACATAATGTTTACAGTTCTCCTACACTCCTTTTCAGGTCTCCTCACCTCCATTTTCTACAAAAGCAACTATAAAGTTATCCACAAAGAGAATGATCCAGTTTTTCCATGCCCTGAGAAATCTCACAGATGAACTCGTTACATAAGACTGAATACTGGGTAACCTCTGTATATTATTGCAAACTACCTTCTTACTATTGGATAGTTTCTTCCTGACTATTACTGTGTGATCAGGGTTATTGATCCACCTCTCAACTTGTCTACACAGTTTGCTACAAAGATCCTGCCCTGCACAATTCGTTTAAGGGTGTTGCTGAAGTCTAGCAAGATCATTGTACTGACCACCAGTGTCTAGCTCTCTGATAACCCTGACATAGAAATTAATTAGGATAGTGTTGTGTGACAGAATCAACTGGCTATAAATCTATGTTGGGCATTATTATGTAGTCTGTTTTGCTACATGAACCTTGTAAGCCTTATCCATAAGACGGCCTCCACTGTTTTGTCAACTGCCAACATCATAATTATTATTTTTTTTGTGTTTTGGGATGCTTCTTGCTCCATTTTTGTAGCTCAGTACCATAGCTGGTTGCCTAGACTTCCCTAAGATAAGCATTTCTGTTAGTAAGCTCCAAAATAGTTTTGTCATTGGCTTTACCAAAACTCAAATGGCCTAACTTAAGACCCTTACCAGCTCCCACAAGGACCCTAAGCCTTATTATTAATCATTCTTTACAATTCTCTATGCACTTAATCAATTACTACTTTCTCCATTCCTCATGCTTACCCTGCCTGACTTTCTTCACATTGTTACCATCCTTTCTATGTCTTACATAAACATCATTACAAAATATTCATTAAACATGTTGTTTGTTCATTGGCTTTCTTATACTTTTACACTTTTAAAGTAGTTACCCTGTTTCTGTCAAAGCTGTCTCCCTTTTTCATATATTCTTCTATTACTGCAGAATGCCTTCTTTACTGTCATAATTTCTGTTGCTAGCATTTTCATTTTTTTTGAGGTGGAAAAGGTAATTTTGCCCCTTCTGTCTGACAATAATCAGCCTCTTCCCTGCTCATTCATTATTCATCAGATGCACAAGGTTTGTCCATGCAACAGTATCAGCTAGACAGACATCAGGGTGATTTGCATTTCTTTTTATTTCTCCCCAAAGTTACCTTTCATGCAGCTGGCTAAGTGCCAGAGATATGTGTGTAAAAGAGCATCTATGGAAAATGTTCCCTCACATCCTCAAGGGAAATTCCATCCAGTTGGTGCTGCTCCTCCCCTTGCACTATGCAAGATAGTCACTACAATCCCATCATGTAAATTGCACCACTCAGTATGGCCCAAGTGCATGTGAACCTCTAAAATCACTGGCAGAGGTATGTGGGACACTTATCTTCCTTTCAGCTTGCCTCCTACAGTGCTGTGGTCATTAACAGAATCCCAGATGCCTGGGTTGCAGTCAGGCTTCCATCCCTCTGTGCACTGAACTAGACTCCTTTTGGCATTTTGAATGTACTTCATTTTCCCAATTCCAAGTCTTCACATAACCTCCCAGTGACAGTGAGTGTTCAATTATTTCTCTTGTCCCAGTATTTACTTAATTATTATCTTATGTTTTTTTAGCTATAGGTGTTGCCTTTCTAACCTAGTGAACCAGGTCATGTTTCATTTTCTTTTTAACTTGCCAATCTTTTTAAAACCATTTCCCATGCACCTCCACATCATTTTTATTTCTTTCCTCAGCTTTTACATTTCTATCCTCTGTAATCTACTGGCATCTCTGTTTATGAGTATCTCGTTCTGACATAAGTTCCTCAGTAATCCTATACCCTAAGTTTTTTGGACCAGCCTGGCTCCTTTTCCATGGCCAGGGTGAATGGTACTATTTATTATAATTAATATAACTATCATCTTCACTTGATTCTGTTCCTCACTAGCTTGTCATCCCTTATTATTAAAATATACCTGACTGCGGTGGTGGTGCTGCGGTAGCGTTGTCGCCTAACAGTAAGATGTTGTCCTGTTCGATTCTCAGCTAGAGCGTCTTCTGTGTGGAGACATGCATGAATGGGCATACCTTCGTTGAAGGTTGTGTGTCAGGGTCGGCAACTCGGCATGTAAAAATCTACTGCCAATCATTAGTGGACCGGAGTTCCACTGTGGCGACCTCTAACCGGGAAAAGCCGAAAGACACAACAAAATTAGGTCTCCCTGATGACAGTAGGAGACAATAAGCCTCTCTAGTATGCCAATTAAGTGTATTTACCATTATACTGTTCATACATTGCTGTTCTATTCCATACCCTTTCTTTTCTTGTTGAAGACCCTTCTGAATGTGTTTGCACATTCCTTCTCCAGCACACATTCTGTAATCTATTGTAAGGGTCTAAAATCATCATTATAAAGTAATACTTTTAGAGATTTGAGGACAAATTAATCCTACCAATCTGCTGCTTGATAGCACCCCTCTATCTGAAAGTCTTAATGAAGATGACCTTCACATCTCTCATATAATATTAGACAACAGTATGAAGTTCCTCCTATCTCTTATGATATCAAGTAAAATGAGCTCTAGCTCATCTCCTCTCTGATCATATCACTACTTCTCCATCTCATGGACCTTTCTTTTGTTTTCCTATTAATGCCAACAAGTACTATCATGTTCCTTTCCTTTTATGGCCTCCAGAATGGTATACAATACTAAAGATGTGGTTTGCCCACGGACAAATATATAGTGGGAGTGTTATCTCTTTGTTACTGGAGCCTATTCCCCTGAGATAACCTTAGTGCCCTGTTTTACTGCTGCCGCTGTTAATCATGCTTGGATTAAACCTTGCAGAGCACAGGGAGTTAACACCTCTTGATCTGTTTTTACTGCTCAGTTGTCATATATTCCATTTCACTAAGCGATGTTTTACACCATTGTTCTTGTGATCCAAGAGTAGAACATGTAATTGCTTGCCGTGCACCTCAGCAGCTACCTCTCATCCTTTTAGTTAGACTTTCCAAGTAATTCATCTTCCCCTAGCCTTCATTTCTGCACTTGTCTTTGTGTCATTAGCAAAAAGCATGAAGCTGTTCTCTATTCCCTCATATACATTTGAGACAAACACACAGATGAGTAATGGACACAGACAAACCTGTATGCTATTCTACTAGTCACTTTCCAAATTCTTGGCATCATCTATCTCACAGCCTTCTGTGTCGTGCCATTCAATCACGCAGCAGTCTGTTTTTTTTAATATTTCATCCAGTGACTAGTGCCATCTGCTTTTTTTTTGTTTTTTTTAATATTTCATCTAGCGACTAGTGCCAGTCATGTGTGAAACTGAGTGAAAGTATCATTGATATACAGGCAAACTACATCTACTTGCACTCAATAGTCAACTCAGCAATTAACTAGTCATAAAACGTGATCATATTTGACTTAAACCTGCATTGATTGCTGCTCTGAATATCATTGTCTTTTAGGAATGTTATCAGTCAACCACACTTCAAGCTATACTCTGTGACTTTTCCTGCTACTGCTGTTTGGCCAACAGGCCTGTAGTTCCCTATACTGTCTTTATTCCCTTTTGCACAGAAGTACCACGTTTGCTATTTACCAGTTTTTGGTTGGGTCTGCATTAGTTATTGATTTGCTGAAGATTCTTCCAGGGAGTTAACAATACACTGGCCAGATTTCTAAGACTCTTGGAGGAAGATGGTCAGGTTACTGGACTTCCTCCTTTAGAGCCGCTAGTTCCCTTTCCAGTTCCTTCCTCATTCTCTTTTTCTCACTATGTTCTTTTCATTTGTGAAGACTGAAACAAAGTGTTCATTAAGTACTTCTGTTTTTACCCATCTTCTGTTAGCTCCTCGCTATATTTGATCAAGCTGCACAGGTCTCTTCCGCTTTCCTCCTACCTCCTTTCTGAAATATACCTAAAAAGTATTTATTTCTCTTCTTGATCCTTTCAGGCAACTCCTTTTCATGTCATCTTTGTTACCTCCACCCCTTTTGTTGCCACCTTGCTAGCATACTTGAGCTATGCCTTCCCTAACATACAACCCCCCCCCCCCACAATCCATCTCTTGTGGGCCCTGTGTTTTACCCTTTTTGCTAGATTCATATTTTTATGTAATCTCTTTTGATTTCTCCTCTTTTTGCATCTTTGTTTCTTTTTGGCACCTCTGTCCATAGCCCTGAGTGTTGTTTCACTGACCTACTGTCATAATTTGTTCAGTGCTTCACTCTGTTCCAAGTCTTCTAGCACATCACTGTTCTTCACCCAAAATGCACCATAATTCACTCTGATAAAATCCCACACCAGCATTTGTGTCTTTGTATTTTTATACCCTCCACCTCTGAACTACACAGTGTCATGGTAAATGGTTGCCAATAATCCCAGAACCAGGGCATCTATGACTCTCCTGTACTGGTTAGGACCACATCCACAGTTCTGGTTTTCTCATACAGTCCTGCACCAGTTGTCTGGACCACTCATGCTCCAAGAGCATGGTCAACTTATTTTTCCTTTCTGCTCTACAGTTTGGAATTTCAAAGTTTGCTTCATGCAGACACAGATATCCCTTGGTGGGATGATATAAAAAAATAGCTATTGTCTACTCCCATAATAACAAGCAATTTGCTACAACTGCAACCATAAGTTCACCTTGCATTAGTCTCTTAACCTGAGCTATAAACACAGCACTGGCATTCATTTATCAGTGCTGTTACTGCATTATCACAACATCAGTACCTGTCAATTGTATCCACTGGGGCAGGCACCCCATAGTCAATATCTAATTGTGCCTCTGGTCTCTCCTCTGACCCCTTCTGTGCAATTTCTGAACAGTCTATACCTAGGTACCTCCATGTTCCACCTCAGCTTGTTAATGGTCTGTGTTTCTGTGACACCAGCAATGTCCCCTTTTCTGTGTCTACCTACCTTTGTGTCCAAACACATTACTTCTCCTACTCCTCCTATTACCCATCCTGATTCCCTTCTGGCTAAGAGCCCTTTCCTTCTTTTTTTTTGCTTTCCTTTTATTCTCCATCTGGTGCAGTGGGATCTATATTAGTTCATTGAAATGGCAGTTTGGTGAACCACTGTTCAATGAACAGAAAACAGCTCATATTCACTTACGCATTCACATCTGCGAATGTGTTACATAGGGAATGGGGTTACTTGCCCAACATTCCCACTGTAACACACACCACAATATTTCAAACCCACACAGCTTGTTGAGAATGGGGACTTGTGAAAGAAATAATTCACAGAGTGTTCCTTATTTATAATGAGAAGATGGAATGCCCTAAAAAAGCAGTATAGAGAAAAATTAACAAGAGTGCATATTTTGGATACCACACAGGAACAAATAGGTGTCTACTTTATTAGCAGAGCCACACAAACAGATATTCACCTCAGAACTGAAAGTCAGCTGTCAGAATCTGGAATACTTTCTATTAGTTTTTCTAAAAATTCCTACCAAAAAAAAAAAAAAAAAGATCAAACCTCAAGAGAAGCTGGTAAAATGTATGTCATTATATATGTTATTAATTCATCAAATATATTTCTAGTCTGTACTTCTTGTTCAGCCAGTGACCATCTCAGAGTAATGGTTTCCACTTTTCAAAAATATCTACAATTACATTATGAGGAAACAATTCCCAGATCATTAGAAAGTCACCCTCATAAAACAACTGAATGATGCCTAGTCACTTGATTTGAAACTAAAAAAAGAGATTGAGTTGCTAGAATATGTTCTTCAGCATTTTGTTAACATTCATAGGATAATGCCACATGTTTTATAAGGAATTCGTGGGTTTAGGTTGAGGTAAATAGGCCTGCGTTTTACAACATGCCATGGTCTCCTGCCTGAATATCTTCAGATCTACATTCCCGTACTCACTTTTCTCCTTTCCAAGTGGCTGTCCTGCATCGGTGTCTTCCAATTTCTTTTCTACTACATCTTAGCTGCGGCTCTCCTACCTTTATCTCTCTCCTTGCTTCCTACATATTATGTGCCTTCCTGTTTCCCTCTGTGTTTCCTATTCTCTACTTGCCTGTATTCTTCTGATCATAGGTGCCTCTCCTACTGTCTCTTGCAAATCCTTTTCTACTTTACACCATCTTAAGCTGCCTGCTGTCCTTATACTGCCATTTCCTTGTTGCAGTCTTCTCTTTTCGAATCTGACCTGAATAGTCAATCAGCTAACAGCTCTAATTCTGAAATCCTTCTCTAATGCTCCCTAATTGTCTTACAGACCACACTTTCTCATTCATCTCATAAATCCAACAATCACACTTTTGATCCACATCCTAAAAAAATACACACACACACACACACACACACACACACACACACACACACACACACACACACACACACACACACACACACACACACACACACACACACACACACACACACACACACACACACACACACACTCATCTCTCTATTTCTCTTTCCCTGTTCTCTTCCAAGCTGTCTTCTTTCCTTATACCACCCTCATCATGTTGCCATCACCTGTTTTTCCTGTAAGGCCTACGTTCAGAAATTCTTTCCAAACAATCCCGTCCCAGACCTGCTAAAGCCTTCTCCATCTCCTTCCTCATATTTTCACATTGTACTCTTCTCTCTATATATTGTTTTCTTACTCTGTCTTTTTACTTCATTGGGTTCTCTTTCATGATGTCCATAAATAACCAACTCTAATCCTCTATTTCATATTGCTTTACACTATGGTATACTTGTAGAAATCATCTTTTGCTACTGCCCAATCATAAATATGTAGTTAATATAGCTGCTTGGTAATGCAGAAACATGTTTTTTGATGCTGCTCCCATGAGCAGGAGTATCTACCATGAAATAGTAAGTAAGACTTCCTGGTTCATCATGGATGGCTTACCCATCTCATAACAGGGCTTCTGCACATTGGATAAAGCCTTTGCTGTACCCATAATGCTTTTTTCAGCAGAGTATCCCTACCGGGTATTCTTACTTAGCAAACTCAAGCTCAAATGTGGACAGCATCATGGTGGCACGACTCAGTGTTAGCAGTCTAAACAGAAAGATGCCTGAATTTGAAACCCTCCTGCATCTCAGATGCACTAATATTTCTTTATAGTTACTGAGACGTGGTTTCAGTGCAATGACATCGCTCCCTCTATACCGATGTTAAACACCTGTTGTGCTTTCATAGCTATAGGAAACTATGATTGAGTATCTATATTTATCAGAAATACCATCCACTCACATCAACCTACTACCCTAACAGAGAACTTCTGGAAAACCAAATCACTGTTAACAAATCTAATTATTTCTTCATTGCTAGCTGCAGATCCCCATCAATGTTCCTCAAAGTTCATGGAAATTAAAACCATTGGGGGGGTTAAAAATAAAACCTAATATCTTCTTGTTAGTGGATTTGAGTTCTCCAGTGCATAACTCTCTCAAGCCTATAATGCCAGTTTTGTATACTTCCAACTTACACCCATAGCTCCATATGGTATTTAGACCTTTGTTCGGCCTGGCTTCAATAACCAAGTGACTTATCAGATAATAGGCAGTAATAGAAATTGCAATGAATTATTAACAAAATGACACTAAAATTGTTAATCTAGGATGTCCTGCAGTACAGAAATTAATTTATCAATTATTATTTATATTTATGTTCATATGTTCATAACTAAGAGCCCTACATATTATTGCTGGGAATAGGTGTGAAATGCTATGGTGGAGACAGGAAAACTCCTTGTCAGTCCCCATTTATATCACGCTATATCTGAGATATTGCTAGTTGTTTGTTAATAATTATAAAAATCAGCAATATTTGCATATGTACTTAATACTTCAAAAAAAAAGTGACATGCAAACCGTTGAACATCAGATGAAACCATAGACGTCTTTGCATTTCTCTGAAGATGTGAAACTTACGGTACAAATGTCACTGTTATTTATATTGCTAATTATACATATATTTTCATATTGTGTAAATATCTCAATAAACTTGTACTCATACATGATTTTTTTCCCATCATTTGAAAGCTTATGTCTGGTTAATAAAACTGTTCTAACAATATATATCTAGGTAGTGTAGTTTCCAAGATACAATTAATTGTTTGTGAAAATGTAACCAAATATGTAATTTGGGATTTGTGGGCATTATCATATATTATAGCATTTATGGAAAGACTATGAATGCACTATTATCACTGTAAAGAATACTCCTTACTGATAACATTTCTATTTGTATGGTTTTAATAACTTTTTTTTGTACAGAAAATGTTTATATTTGTTTATCTTATGCCTTTTAAGTTTATTTTTCAGAAAATGCTGTGGAATGCAAGATGTGCGTAGGCTGCTAGAGGTGTGACATTCAACATCACAAAGGTGTTAATGAGTTAACTGGCACACTTACACCTCTAAAATGGATATGCTCAGTATTTTTCTCACTTTGTTAACATAGGTATGATAGAGCAATTTGTAAAACCACCCATTAGAGGCTCTAATATCCTAGAAATGGTGCTTACCAACATAGTCCCTGCCTGTAGCCTACCTTGCATCTCCTTAGCCCATTTTAAAACTGACCTCTCTATCAGACCTAGTGATACCACTTCATCAACAACTATAACTGTGTCTTTAGGGTCTTGACCAAGGCAAACCCTCTTCAGTTTCCTGATGACTTACAAAAACTCCCCAGCAATCTCCTGGAAATGGACTCAGCTGCATGGGCTGCCACATTCAACTCCATTGTTTATCAGTACATAAGTAGCCGCAAAGAAAAGACAGTTCCCATTTGCCATAAATATAACTGCAAATTTAGAAGTAACCCCTAATGGTGAAACTAAAGTTTTCATAAATTGAATAAACAGAAGGAAATTTATGGAAAATTGTAAAAGATCCCCATCCTCTTCAGCCAGAACTACACTGAAACATGCCAGCAAGAGCATAAGAGTGCTATTAGAAAATTCAAAGCAAACTGGACAACCAGGAAAAAGTAAAATTTTATTTGAGTGCTTTTCGTCAATTTGTAACTATGACTTCTTCAGAATAAAATCAAGTTACTCTCAGAGTCTTATGTAACCAGTGCAATAAATCAATTAAAAAAAACAAAAAAGTGCTATCAGAAAGCAAAAAGAGGACTACCAGCTTAAGGTCCCAGGGTGAGCCTGCAACTGGTCATACTGGGAACAGTGCTCAATCCCAGTAACAAAAAGTAAATAAAATAAGGTTGCTACAGAATACAAAGGAACCAAAAATCTTTCTTCAGTTATGGCAGGAAATTAAAGAATAATGCCTAGTGATGCACTGAGCTCATTTATAATGATATCACATATTCCAGTCCCAAGGATATTGCCAATGTATTAACAGATGCATTTAGTGATAACTTTACCCAGTTTATCTATAGTGTTGCCCCCAGTACCCCATAATCAATCACCTTGGAATATGTTTTAAAATCTGTGTAATAGACTAAAAGAAATACTTCTATGAGACCAGAAAAAAATACCAGGCTTGTATTCTCATCACTGTCAGGTATTATTGTCTGAGCCTGTACTTAAAGTGCTCAGTTCAGCCTATCCACAGGATTTGTGCCTGACACCTGTAGAATAGCTACTATATCCCCCTATACAAGGGTAACTTTTATATAGTTCCAGTCAGTTATAGCCCTATCAGCTTCACCAGCTTTGTATGCAAGGCTATGAAATATATCATAGCAGAACTCATTTATTCAGACAAAGGTGAACTAGGTGAAATAGATGTTAACCAGTTGAGTTTTGTAAAGAACAGGTCCTGTCTCTTGAACATAGTAAGCTTCTTTGAAACGGTTACAGAGGCTGTGAAAAGTGATCACTCAGGTTTATACTGCTTATCTTGATCTGACCAAGGCTTTTGATACTAACTCCCTTGCTGTTATTGTTAAAAAAAGAGACATACTTAATGGAATCTCATATATTAACCATTGGATTGCAAATTGTCTGTCTGACAAATCCAAACTGTAAAATTTGCTGGTACTTTCTCTGAACTTAAAACTGTAAACGGAGAGTACCACTCAGATGATCAATGTTGTTCCATCTCCTGTTTGATATTTATTTTGCAGACATCCCATCCAATATTCCAGAAGTGTGGCTGATGACCACATACTGGCTACTTATCTGCATAACCATTGATACTAAACCTTTCCATCAAGGACTGGAGTATAAACATAACTAATTTAATGACAATAGTTTCAAGTTAAAAGCAAAAAAGTGTAGCAGTATAGTATTCAGCAAAAAGCTATTCTCACCTAGGTACATACATGGACAATTTTGTCTAATTTGAAAATCATGTTTCCACCATTGTCAGGAAATCTTTCAATGTGGCCCAGTTAATTTCCAAGGGAATTTTTTCAAGATGCGAAGAAGTTATCCTGCCACTGTACTCCTCCTTATCAGACACATCATTGAATATAGGGCCCTTTGTTTTATATATAAATCAAAGCATATTCAAGGACTCCAAAGATATCTTAGAAACAAAATTAAAATAAACCATTGTAATAAGCTAATAGAAACATTAAGTATAAAATGGATAGAATTATACGACAGAATATGTATATTATTCTGACTTTTTACAGTCTTAAGCTATGGGGAATTCAGAAATGAAGTACACTGGGGAAACTTAATTACATGTCTGCAAAGGCAATGACAGTAATTCCAGATGATACCTAGTGTTACTCATTGTATCTCCACCCACAACTGCATGAACATTTAAGCTGTGTCCTGATCTTAACAACTGCCCATTTATATTTCCAAATTATCACAGTGTCAGATATGTCTTTGCTCATATTTTTCCAAGTAATTTGAAAAGACCACCACAGATCTATGATGAAAATTTGAAGTTTGCAGTAGTCCAGCAGATGATGTCATCACTTTATCTCACACCAGATCAGCTTGACTGGAGTTCAACAATTATCTGGGTAACAGTCCTTAAAGATGACACAGACTGCTATATATTCCTCAGAAAAGCATATTTTCATGCAAGGAATGCCAAAATGGTACAAAACATGTTGTTCCTTGCGCTCTTAGTATGAACGTCATCCCACTGTCCAAGAAGCCATTATGGGGAATCAACTTTCACATTTACTACAGTCAAACTCTGAAATGATCTACTATAATCTCCAAGAGCATTCTCTCAAAAATCTTCCATCAGAAAACCACTCAAAACCCACCTTTACCAAAACACTGGTGTTATGTCCCCTCCCCTTCTTTTTATCTTATGATCAATAAATATCTAACCCACCTGATTTATATAGCATCAGATGTTTTTTTTTTCCATGGAGTTGCATAGTCTATGGAATCTATATGAGATATGCCAGTATTCTCTTCAATATCCTTTATCACTATCTGTATATAATAAGCTGTATATTAAATCAATGTGTTCAAATTGTGTGGGCTTTAATATTATGCTTTTATAACATATATCCTTGATATTTCTAGCAAGGAAAGCAATGTATAGTAACCTTTGTTAGCATCTCTGTTCTATACTTGGGTTCACCACTTCAACATTTTATGCTCTCAAACATTTGATTAGAAGTGAAGTAATTTATTAAAGCAGAAAAAAGATCTGAAACTTGTGCTAAATCACTAAAGGTAGAGAAATTAGTAATGCAGAACTAAACAGTTCAACTTCACATAAAGACAGCGTAATGACTTTTGCAAAACAATAGATTATTCTGCTATGGCATGACATATTCTTTCAGGGCTGTTTTGAACTTTAGGTGATTACTGATTTAAGACTTTCAGGCATGGTGTTCCAGAGTTTAGATATGACAAAGTTTCGATATGGCAATGAAGTATATGGCACCATCAAAATAATTTTTTTTTGTATTGGAGGCTGACATAATAGTTAAGGTTTTTACCTCACAGACACAAGGTTAAAAGGTTTAATTCTCATCTCTAAAAGGGAAATTGGCTAGGCTAAAAATGGTCCTCGAAAAGCTAGCCAAGTACTACCCATGAACCTGTCAATGTGGGGCCTATCTCTAGAACACAGATCTGTGACAGGAAAATATTCTGGTCACAGAGTTTTAAGGGTGGGCATTTATATGTCTGATGTAAAATTTTGTGAGCAATGTTTAATAGGCTATTCTTCAGTTAGTTTGCAAACTCAAGACTTTTTAGTTACCTTAAAGACAAGCAGTAATGATTTCAATTTTGAGAGATTAGAAGCAGCTTTAGCTAATTTATTGTAGCACTGGTCAAGTTTTTGCAGTTTGTGTGGGGTTAAGATTGGTGAAAATAGGGAATGTATAGAATAGTTCTGGTAAGAGATGTGGATACTGTGGTTACGTGGACAGCATCTGTTATGTAGGATCTGATTCTGTATACGCTTCCATGTGTGTGTGTGTGTGTGTGTGTGTGTGTGTGTGTGTGTGTGTGTGTGTGTGTGTGTGTTATTACCATGTTGGAGATGTACATTAAACTTTCAATTGTCATCAAAGGTCACACCAACAAGTTATGAAAGGTTGTTATTTCAATGTTAGTAGAGTATTAATCACAGATGCATAAAACGGTTTAGATGAGAACATCATTAATCTGGTCTTTTCTGGGATTTTGGAACAGGCTCTATTTCCATGCTTCAGTGGATGAATATTATTATTTTGTGAGATCTTCTAGTTCTGGGATGGTGGAACCTGAACAGATGATAGAATTATCTGCTTAAAGACTGGATACTGAAGTGAGAACATTTATGATGTGCTAAAAAGTAATGGACCAAGGATAGACCTTTGGTGGACATGAAAAAATGTTGGCAAAAAAGATGGCACTTTTGTGAGAGAGAAAAACTGTATCGAATGCCTTTGAGAGGTATTGAAATACTGAGGTGACTACTTTGCCTTCATTATGATTTTGGTTAACTGAGTCAAGGAAAGCTAAGAGGGCTCTGTTTGCACTGTGTTTGACACAGACACTATGTTGGGATGATGACAGGTTATTTTCTATTAAATGGTAGAGTAGTTGGATGTTGACCACTATCCTGGTATCTTTGAAAGAAAGAAGAGAAGATAATGTTGTATAGGTGTAAGGTTTGATCAGTACTTGACTTTTTTTTGTATTTATGTAATGCTGTGATTGTAAATTGTTTCCATGAGTGTAAAAACATGATTCTGGGGATGTGTGACCTGCAAATAAGAATGGATATGAGGCAGACTATTGTGTTGGCACTTATTCTGAAATATTCATCAGACAATGTATTTATCTACATAATGAAAATGTATATGTTTTAAGGTTTAATCCCTTTTATTATCAATGTTGCACTCTTTTTAGCACAATATTTAGCCTTCAGTCTTTATTGTCTAATTTTTTATGATCGATTTTATATTTTGTTGACTATTTGTGAATATAGCAATAACCCACGCCTGGGTGTGGGTAATGCTGGATTTACCCACGGTTGGTGTGTTTTGGTCATGAGGGCGAAGCCCGAGTGGCCAAACAAAGCCAACCATGAGTAAATCCAGCATTACCCACACCCAGAAGTGGGTTATTGCTATTATACAATGACATTATTTAAGAAAAAAATAATTACTTTTCTTAAATAATGGCATTGTATAATGCCTCCTTGCTGCCCTTCCGTAGCTGTCTGGTATTCTGCGACAGTTTTGATGTACTGCGCATGCCTACACAGTACATCAGAGCGTGGGCAAAAGCAATGGAGAAAGCAAGATCTCCGTTGCTTTTTAAAAACTGTTTTTCTATGTTAAATGTGTTTAACATAGCGAGACAGCTTTAAAAAAAGCAACAGAGAATATCCGTTGCTTTTTTAAAGCTGTCTGGCTATGTTAAACCCATTTAACATAGCGAGACAGTTTTGAAAAAAGCAACGGAGGAAGCAAGATCTCCATTGCTTTTTAAAAACTGTTTCACTATGTTAAATGAGTTTAACATAGCGAGACAGCTTTAAAAAAAGCAATGGAGAATCTCCGTTGTTTTTTTAAAGCTGTCTCGCTATGTTAAACTCGTTTAACATAGCAAGACAGTGTGAAGCAACGGAGATCTTGCGTTCTCCGTTGCTGTAAAAAAAAAGAGTTATAGTAATGGAAAAAGTCCGGGCGACCAGACCTTTTTCCATTACTATAACTCTGATTTACAACGTGCATGCTGACCAATCAGCGTGCACATTTTTGAATATTTAATGGGGGTCATTGTATAATGTAAATTAATTTTTATTTGTTGGAACTTTTCTTCCTGGGTCTGCAGAGATAAAGGCATCTAGATTGTGCCAGCTGAATTTTATCTATGAACAGATGTAAGTAAAAAAGCAGTTATTTATTTATTTATTTATTTGAAATTTGGTAACAAGGTAAGAATACTTTTTGGCAGTAACCTAGACTCCAGTGGATCAAAAGTGCATAATGCATGGAATTAAAAAAATGTATGTAAATATATATATATATATATATATATATATATATATATATATATATATATATATGAAACAAAAGTGAAAATGTATCATGCATCATGTGATAACAGAAATGCATATGAAAAGTAAATGCACAATGAAAAGAGGTATCAGGAAACAACAATATTCACACCATTTTAAGCAATGTGAAAATATGTACAATATTTACAGTATTTGCAGGGTGGATTTCTCTTAGCAGAGAGATTTATTATGTTTGTGTCTTTCGGCTTTTCCCGGTTAGGGGTCGCCACAGCGGAACTCTGGTTCACTAATGATTGGCGGTATAGTTTTTACGTACTGACTTGCCAGGCCTAACGCACAACCTTCAATGAAGGAAGGCCCATTCACGCATGTCGCTACACCGAAGACGCTCTAGTAATGTTATATATTCCAGTTGCAGTAATTCTCCATGCTGACAGCAGGTTATCTAGTGCTGTAAAAACAGGATAGTTTATCCCATTATTATTCGTAAGGCTTGCAGGTTTATGGTTAGAAAGGTACTGTTTTATAGCAGCTGTACAGATGAGTTTGAGAGAGAAGATGTTTACTTGATTGGGAGGATTAGAGAGCTGGGTGATGCTTTCTGGTTTATTTATTTATTTTATGTTCAGTGATATTGCAGCAACTATGACATATGTATTAAATTGTGAGGATATACTTATATTTGATTAGCAGATAATGATATGGGTTCTCTTCTTCCTTTTGTTTCAGAAGCTTATTTAAGGCAGTCCAGAATGTTTTAGTTACCGTTAGTGTTATAGTCTGGAAGTTAATGCATTTTTTTCTGTCTCTTTTAATGAGATTTGGCATTTTAGCTATGTTATGTAGGTGATGGTAGATTTAATAAATTATGATAAAGTAGCTCTGGCAGACAAAAAACAAGCAAGGTATATAAACTGTCCAATAAAATGGAACAAAAACAGCTCAAGAAACCACAAAGAACACTTGCTTTAAACTCTTAAAAAACAAAAACATGCTTTCACACTATGTTGTCATTTTTTTTTTTTTGCCATCTTATTCAAGCATTTGATTGGTAAAACTCTATTTCCTATTTTTCCATTGTATTAAACTTTTAATAAAAGTGTTAATAGTTATGCAATCATTTAACTCTGGGGAAACATCAGCCTGTAATAAATTAATCCATACATAGTCAGAAGTTTTTTTCTAGTTGTTATATCACTACCCCTAATATTTTTATCTGCAACTTGAAGCATAGAAAATTTAAATTGATGTCTTACCATTTTCTTATATGTCCTTATCCATGGCATTTGTGTTAATATTTATTCTAATATCAACCGCGTATCCATTTTATAGTGTTCTGTTTGATTTTCTAAAATAATAAGCTGAGAATACTATGCAAATTACAATGTACACAATATTTCTAGACTCACTGTCTGAAAATAACAGTTTAATTGTATTTTCTTATGACTAACAGATAAGAGAAGCCTATGGCAAAAACCTGATGAATCACAGTTTGGAAGATTTCTTTTTCTTTTTTTAAGTATTGAATACAATTCTTTATGGATTCTTAAATAGTTTTTATTTGTATTGGACATTTAATAATTATGCTAAGTTGTATTAGAAATAAAGCCTGAAAGTCTGGCGCAGTATTTCATATACGTTGTTTTGTTTCTAAGGTTAGCTATAAGGTGGAAGTGTCCTTTAGTCTTTTTTTCTCTCCTTAGAGGGTCTAGTAATTTATTTATTTATTTACATTTGTTTACCGGGAAATTCTGACTGGACACAGGTCCCATTTCAGCGGAGGCCCAGGGAGAAAAGCTCTATGTGCAAAGATTGTGTTACACTACTGATCTAGACAAATAGTAAATAGAGCAGAATATACATAATAATAAAATATAAATTAAGACAATAGATACATAGAATCCTTTAGATTAAAAACAAGACATACATTAAAAACAGGTATTGATTTTGTTACAGTTTGATGGAATAAGAGTAAATAGAACAATATTATAATAACATTGGAGAGGCAGTAGTACTTAGGTCTGGCATGCTCAGTAGCATACAGTTAAGTGAGTTAATATTAATTAGTGCAGGAGTGATTTAGTCAGGAAAGCGACATGGGCAGAGCCAGTGTAGTTTTGGATGAGACTTGAGTGCAGTCTTGAATTGCCTGCTATATAATAAAGAGGTTATAGAGGAGGGGAGGTTGTTCCAAAGTTTGGATATCGCATAAGAGAATAAGGCTTCACCTGAGGAATTGTTGGGTTTGGTGACCAGAAGAAGATTTTTGCTGTTGGAGCGTAGGAATCTAGAGGAGCAGTTAGTTTGGAAAAGGTTCTGAAGTGATGGGATTTTATGAGGATGGTTTATTAGTTTGTGGGCAAAAGAGAGTTGATTTAAGAGAAGAAGTTGTGGGAGTTCAAGCCAGTCTAGTTCTCTTAATGAGTGACAATGATGGCAATGGTAGGATGCCTAGTTGGTTGAGTATGCTGAGGAAATACTGTACCAGCAAGAGTGACACAGATGAATACCCACCCAGATGTCAGCCACCTTTATGGCTGACATCTTGATCAGGCCCTTCCTCTGGTGGCCTAATGGACATGGTTATCCTGCCAAGTGACTGCATCAGTAAAACAAGGAGATGGTACAGTATGCAAGTTTAAGCATGCAGATGCAGCTCACCTCTGCCATCAACAGCCGCTGCACAATGTTAAAGTAAGTACAGTGTATTGCAAAACCATGACAAAACGCTTGCTCCCGCTCTCCCTAATCTCTGTCGCCCACAGCAGAAGAAAGTGGGACTGACAGCTGTGCAAAATATTGCATCTCTCCCCACACCTTTCAGTGACCTTGCAAGGTGAAGCCAGATGTTGATCATGTATATGGGGACAGCATAGACCCCAGCAGATAATCTCTATAGTTCCTGTGCAACAGGTTCTAAAAGAGTTTTGTTTCTCTGATGCACAAGGTGGGAACTCTATTAATCCCAGTGCTAAAAGAAGTCGTGTCCACAATGAAGGTCAGAATGAGAAATGGAATCCTGATGTACACAGACATACATTATGATACCATGCGGCAGCACTCATTCATGATGTATCATCCAACTAGGGCAGACAAGTGTCACTAAGAGTTTTATAGGGTCTGTGGGTAAACATACTGTTTAAGTGACCTGCTTGCTTGTGAAGAGGTACAGAGTTGGATTTTAGTGCTGTTTATATTGTGTAACACAGCAAGTTATGACAGCAATTCAAAGACAGCCACACCACTGCACTTCTTCAGCATAACCACTGCACTGTGATTCTCCTCAGAGACCAGGGCTGTCATGCTGTGTAATTATAACAAGCATCATAGTTAAAGGAATACAAAACTAGATAATGGTTTATGCTGCAATATAATTATACTTCAAATAAACAAGACATTTAGAAATGGAGCACAGGACTACAAGGTACACAAAGCTAAAGATGAAGGGTAGTGCTACCATGTCCATTGCAGTTTGCAGTATGGCACGGGATGTGAATGGTAATAACACAGTAACACACAGGTCTGTTTACAACAAACAGAAGCAGGCTGACAGAGCTAAAAATACTACTCTCTGCCAGAAGAGCCATGCTTACATATACAACGAACCACTTGATTAGTATGCACATCTTATTATGGGACTGAAGGAATGGCACTGTGTTGGAAAGTTCACTGCGACTGAGAGAAAGGAGCTACTGTAGGCCCTGTTTATACATGGCATGCATATCCTTAACATAGGTACAGGAAACAAGGTGTTCCAAGATCAGATGTGGCAGGGAGTCATGCAGAACATCAGTGCTATAGGCAGACAAGATAAGACTAGACTGTGATATAGCTCTGTCATAAGGTCACTGAAATGATAATACATGCCAAGACCAAGGCACAGGTTACTACCAGATACAGGTCCTCCACAGGCAGTGAACCACCAGTATATGTGCATACCACAGAGGTGGAGGAGTTCCTTGAGTCCAAGTCTGGTGCAGGCAAGAGACCCCTCAAACCTAGCATTGGCTTGGATGTGGAAATTTTGATGGGGATAATTAGTCTAGTGACTGTGATAAATGTCCCAGGTTAGTAAATCTATGTCCCAATGTCATTGTGCAGTGACCCATTGGCATGATTGCTTATTAGTTGAACATCTCTCCATATCTGTCTTCTAATAAACTGGTATAGAAACTGCAACAAGCTGAACCACAAGGTATATAAGTGTCCATCTGCTAGTCATGTTCTCATCATGTAGCACTGCATGTATGACCCATTTGTGGGAATTTCCCTTATGTTTCAGCATTGTCAGAGATATGTTATCTTTATTCTTGAATAGGTTTTACTTCTTGAGGTGTAGCACAACAGCTAAGAAGATGCGTCATGTCAACAAGAGAGTGGAGTACCATGATGATAATGATGACATCCTGCAGATGGCACAAACCAATGGCACAGTAGTACTGTCAGTAATGCTGCCAGAGGAGGGCACACATACACAATGCTAGCAGAGGAGGGCACACATACACAATGTTGTCAGAAGAGGCACACATACACAATGCTATCAAAGGAGGACACACATACACAACCCCAGAAATGGCATGCAGGAAGAAGGGCAGCATGAGCTTCTGGAATCACATGTGCTTAGCTCTGGACATTCTGGCCATGTTATTCCCACACAGGATAAACAAGAAGCACTAACACAGATGGTATACATGAGGTTCACTGCCTCTGAGATGCACACACACCATAGGGGAGAGGTGTTTGGTGGTTATCACCACTATGACACCAGGACATTCCCTGACTTAAATGTCACATTTGGCATTAATCAGTGGATATGCAGGCCAGAGATCCAGGGTCTGATGGTCACTGCACTCACAGCCACCATGTTGTAGATGTTGAGTGCATAGCATGGCCTTTCTGAGGACCTGCAAATTGTGCACAGACTGTTCATTTTTTCCACTTCTTATACAGCAGAAATACCTATGGGGGTAGTGGTAGCCATGTTGAGAATCCTGTGCAGCCTCCATGAGAATATTGGCAAATATTCACTTGGATAAACAAGGGACCTCATGTAATACCTGGTCTCAAACTGGGTGTACACAGATGGCAAACACTGTGACTGAACGTATATCACTGTCACCTGTGTCCATCACTGCCTCAAGTGTGGGAACACTTGACTGCACTGTGCATATAATTCATCAGTACAACTGCTCTATGTCTCCCAGTTCCGTGACATTCCTATTCACTGCTGGCTTACTGAGTACTACACCTCTCCATGTCCAATACAACACTGATTATCTCCTGTGCCTTCACATGAAGGGATTTGTCAAGATTCCTGTACACACTCCCACTGAACAGGGCATTTCCAGTTCTAATATTGCATGACCACATGGTACACTCAGCCAGTATTCAAATCATGTCAGCTCCATTCTGACCCTTGAGGGTCTGAACTCCCAAAACTTGTCGCTCCATATGTGGATACCATGTTTACTTCCTATAACCTTCCCACCCTTCTTAACATTGTTGTCTCCTGTCATTATGACCCTCTGCACCTGTGTAGATGATGATGATGGTAACTATGCTCTATACTCTTTTCTGGCCTTCATGGATATGGCAAAATCTGAAGCACTTTATAGTACTTCAAGGTACTGCATAGCCTGTGTGTGTGTTAATGCATGCATCACTTTTTCCTGCTTCTTCCATGATACTCTGAACTTGGTGCAACTTGTTTAGTTTTGGTATGTACCATATCAGCCTTGCATTGAGCACCATTGCAACCAGTGGGTTCCTCTGTTGACTACTCACCCTCCTCCTCTTCTGTTGCTGACATGGGTCTATCTGGCCGTACTGTAATAATCTCACTCTATTACTGCTTTCATAGTATGATATTTGTGTTGTGCAGACCACAGATCTCTTACAGCAGTTCTCATGCATAAATTGCAGTGTACCACCAGCTGTATACAAACAGCAGAAAATAACTCATATATGTCCAAACACATACTTGTAAGATGCTTTGTTTCTGTATTACTGCAGTGCTGTATGCCATTTCTACCATGTTCTATGTACTATGGGTTGGGGTTATAAGCATGGTTGTAAGGTATATCTGGCATAACCTGCACCATATAATGTGGGCACCATTATGACTGGCCTGAGACTACAGCTATGGAAACTGAGTATCTAGGACTGTGTGTCTGATGGTGTTTATACATACATACATAGTAGATGACCCTGTGGAAAGTCACCCTGCAAGAAATGATGACCTAGATGTCACACATGTGCCATATGTGGAAATCATGGCAATGGCCTGGATGGTGCATGCCCTGTACACTGCACATCACCTGGTAGTTAATTGAGTGAAAGCCATTCTGGCTGGTGTACTGATTGCCATGTGAAGCATGCAGAGCCTTGTTTTACATTATGAGTTCAGTCAGTTGTTCCTGAGGACCTCAAGGAAATATGCTATATTGTAAAAATGTTGGTATAGTACTGTCTCTTCTCTGCTGTGTGTGGAAACCCTATACGCTCCCCCTTCTGCTGTACATCTATGTCATAGAAGCAGCTGTAAGATTTGTGAGGCAGACACCTGTGAAACTCCTAACTTACCCTCTGTCAGATGCTGAATGGCTACTTATCAAGGATGTTTAATACCATACAAACATTAATGCCACCAGAATAGAAAAGGCATACTTCCTCTTCCATTCTTTGCAAAGCAGCAACATTACTAATTCTCATATGGTGTCTCTATCCACACAGTAGTGGCTGACACTGCACTGGTCATAGAAGTGATGGTATGTTAGCTACTAGTAGCCCCATCTGTGACATATAAGTTTAAAAACACATGGCATTGAAGACACTGGCTCTAAAGTTGACCACTAAGACATGCTAACCCACTAATACTAACAACACTCTTAGCATCATAATATGAAAAAGTAATCATGTATACTAGTGAATCCTAGTGATCAGTTATGCTGATCACTGCTGCTCTCCTTGCTTATATATTTGTTGCAGAATTGAACAGCTTATTGGGTGTCTTCACTTACATATCATATTACTCTCATTTGCATATCATTATGCTGTTATTTGCATACATTGCATACCATGCTGTTGCTTTAGGTGCTTTAGGTGCACATTTGTGTCTCTTGTCTCACCACTCACTGTACTATCTCATGTAATTTTGAAAAAGCACCATTGGAATGGTCAGAGACAAAGGTAGACCAGAAATTAACGTAAACTTGCACTTATTACTCGCTTTCATCAGAAACTTCTCCAGAAAAGACAAATACATTTACCAACTTACAATACAAGTTTAAATAATGAAACAGAACCAACAGAAACTACACTTCAATTATGACATCATTAAAATCATTAAAATCAATTAAACAAGCCAAAATCACAGTAAAACTGAACATGTCAATAAATAATTTTGTAAAATATACCCTATGGTGTTTAAAAAAAATGTATATTCACAGCCTCATTTAAGCCAGGTTCCCAGTCAGAATTTAAGGTCATTTGCCGCAGAGCCTCTCTTTGTTCTAATTGGGTTTTAAAGTCACCATCCCTCATGTCCAACTCCTTTTGTTCCAACACTGAAAACAAAAATTTGCTATACTGGGGGCATCTTAATGTGTGCTTATAAAAAGCATTTTAATGTCTTTCTTTTTTATGTCATAACAATGTTCCCTGATTCTAGTATGTAATGTTCAGGTGGCCATCTCAATGTTAAAGGCATTGCAATGGGAACAAACCCCCTATATAAATCAACCCCTTACTTTTACAATTGAAGTGACCGGGGACATTGATTGTGTAAGGCAAGTGTGCTAAACAAATGTATGGTCCTTCTAATATATGCCTACAGGTGTTACAACAACCACATTTAAACATACCTGAGGCTCTGTTGATGTTAGTTGACCTATTTCTTGTTGAAACATCATTTTTTCAAGTAAAAGTTTTATATTCCAAATTTTTCTTAAACACAAAAAAAGGTCTAAAACCAACGACCAGAAAAAGATCTTGATTTCCCTACAAAATCTGCCAATTTTCCTTAATAATAGTTTGAATAAGAGTTGACTCAACTGTCATATTCAAATTACAGTATGTGTCCTTAGTTAATTTTATTGTAAGTATGATTAACAAATGGAACAATAAGAATAGGGGGATAATGAGACATCCTTCTGCTAATAACAAACTCGGCTGTGTTTCTTAACTGTACTTCTTTGTAGCCCTTTTCAAGAAATAAATGAATAATAAACTCTACTTCATCTAAAAAGCATGAATTTTCACTTGTCATATTGCTTGCTCTTATGAACTGCCCCTTTGGAATATTATTCTTCATAAAAGAAGGATGTAAACTCTGATAATGTAAGTAACTCTTTGTAAACAGTTTGTTCCATGTTTCTGGAGACACTGGAAAATATGAAGGTCCTACCAAACACCATAATGTTGGGTGATTTCAATTACCCAAACATTAACTGGGGGAACTGCTCAAATACTAACTCCCTTACCCAATGCTACCTAGAATTTATAAACTCGAACACCCTGGATCAACTGGCCAACACCCCCACCAGAGGTGACAACATATTGGACCTGGTCATCAGCAACATGGGCGACCGGTGTTCTACACCAGAGGTTAACCCCTCGCTGGTTAGATCAGACCATAGACTAATCACTCTGGATATCCACATTCTGCCCCCACCCCCAATCAAGGAAACCACTGTGAAAATCTTTTCAAAAGCAAACTTTACGTTACTTAAAACCGAGGTGGAAAGGTTCGCAGCTCCCCATGCTAAAGGACAATGTTGTCCAAGCTGCTGAATCCCTTACAAAGGCACTCTATGAGCACCTGCAAGAATGCATGCGTTGTGCTATCCCAAGCAAAACACTCACTACTCCAAGAAAAGGAAACCAGTGTGGTGGAACCCTGCCATAAACAAGCTATACAATAGAAGGAGTAAACTAGTACAGAAAAGAGTAACATTCCAAGAAGGAAATACATCCCTGATCAGTATCAGTAAGAAACTATGATCCCTCATAAAATAATCCAAGGCTAGCTTCGAAAGAAAAATTGCCAAGGACTCCAAAGATAACCACAAAGCATTCTTTAGCTATGTCAGGAACCTAAGTGGAAACTGTCAGATCTGCTCTGAGTTAGTGCAAAATGGCACAAAATACACTGAACCAACTGATATTGCCAATATTCTGACAGACAGGTTTAGTGCAAACTTCACCTCCGCTCACACCCTAAAGGGCACATAATCATAACAGAAGAATGTAGAGCACTGGCACACAAGTTAAAACAGCCTTATCCAATGCCAAAAACACAGCTTCAGTGGGACTGTATGGTGTCCCAGGCTGTGGCTTACACAAACTCAGAAATGAACTAACCCCTCATCTAAACACACTGTTCAAACTCAGCCTTTCTTCAGGCTACGTACCCATAGAGTGGTGCACAGCAACAGTTATCCTGCTCCACAAATGTGAAGCCACAACGGACCCCGGGAACTATTGCCCTATAAGCCTGACTAGCCTGGTCTGCAAGTCTATGGAGTGCATCATTATGGAATTCATTAGCAGAGACATTGGGAACCTCCAAACATTGGACCCTACCCAGTTTGGCTTTGTTAAGGGCAGATCATGCCTCCTAAACCTGGTGGACTTTTTTGAGACAGTTAACAAGGCTTTAGAGGAGGGAAAGGAGGTCCACACAGCCTACCTAGACCTCACAAAGGCTTTCAACACCATTCCCCATTCTGGTATTATAGACAAGCTCAACAGCCTGAACATAAACCCCTACGTCATGAGATGGGTTGTCATTTGGCTCATGGATAGAACCCACACGGTGAGAGTTGCAGTCTTTAGGTCCAACTCTAAACTGGTTACAAGTGGCACCACACAGGGCACAGTCCTGGGATCCCTCCTGTTCGGTATATACTTCTCAGAGTTACAGCCAAGCACAGGAGGACTATGGCTGACCAAGTTCACAGACAACTGCGAACTGGGGGCCACAACTGACTCACCAGCTGATACAGACATCCTCCAGAAGGGTCTCACTGAGAAGGATACCTGGTGTCAAAATCATGGCCTCAAGCTAAATGCCAAAAAGTGCATAGTCATCCCCTTTGGAAAAAACAAAGTTCCCACAAACTACTACATACGTGGTAGTCTCCTAAATACAGAAAATGTAATAAGGGATCTGGGGACCCAAGTAGATAGTAATCTCTCCTTTGATAATCATATTGTCAATGTGGATAAAAAATCCTTCTATGTGGCCCACCTAATCACAAAAAGGTTCGCATCTAGAACAAAAGAGGTTATTCTGCCCCTCTATTCATCACTCATCAGACCCATCATAGAGTACAACGCCCCATTTGGGATGTACCTTACAAGACACCTGCAACAGCTAGAAAGACCACAGAAGTACCTCACCAAGAGGATTACTGGCCTCAAACAGATGGCCTATGCAGCCCAACTGAAGAAACTCCAGCTGTACTCGGTTGCATACCGCTTACTCAGAGGTGATCTCTGCCTGACATACAAGGCCATGTCCAACCCAGAATTGATGGACATGCTCCACATAAAAAAATAAATAAATTCCTGAGAGCCACACACTCTAGGGATCTAAACCTCACCACAACGATAAATAGGATATGCTGGAGGAATAGATTCTTGTCACAGAGACTCCCCATGCTTTGGAAAAGGATTCCAATCTACATTAGGCAGAGCCCCTCACTAAGACTCCTCAAGAGAAACCTTGACGGATGGGAAAAAAAAATTTAACCCGGGAATTACTGCAGTTGCTGTGCTGGACAGAGGGACAGGTATCTAATGGCTCTACTGGGCAGAAGCACAGGAAACTAATCTAAGGGGCGGTGAAAGCCAACACATTCTGGCTGGGCTTACAGATGCCCTCGGGCAGATAGCCTAGTACTTACCTATAAACCCATGAACCTAAATGTGTTCTTACAATGTATTCGACTGACAAATTTATTTAAGCACAGATCCCATTATAAGTTGACATCTAAAAAGTTAACTTTCAACCCCACATCTCCAAGAGTAAATTCAAAAACTCAAGAGCTTTGATTTAAAGCTCCTACAAATTTGTGGACTCTATCTAAGTGACCTTCAATTATAAAAACAAAATCATGCACAAATCTTTTGTAAAACATAATCTGGAACTGTTTGAAAAAACTATACAAAATCTGGTACTCCCACCAACCCCTAACCATGTTGGCAAAAGAGGGGGCAGCAGGGGACCACATTGCTTCCCCCTTAATCTGTCTAAAAATCTTTCTGTTGAACATAAAATAATTATTGTTCAATAAAACATCCAACAATTCACAGCAGAAATTAACTTGGTCATTAGAAAACTCAGAAAATCTATTTAAAAACTGTCTGACATAATCCACACCAATATTGTGTGGAATGCACTTAAATAAAGATACATCTACTGTGAATAAAATATGTTTACTTTGGTCAAAGACAAAACTCGCTGAAAAGTTTGTAAAACAATTCAAAAAGTCCCATGAGTCTTTAAGGTAAGAGTCCAGTTTAAATATTAGAGGCTTAAAAAAGTAGTCAATCATTAATGATACACCTTCAGTTATGTAAATAGGGACTGATATGATGGGTCTAAAAGGGAGGTTTGTTGGATTATTATGAATTTTTGGAATTCTAAACAAAACCCCCAGTCTAGGTTTTACAATGTTACAAAAATCATATGTGGTTCTATCCAAATTACCATTTAAGAAATTCTCAAATAAAAATGAGTAGATCATCCTGTAACTTCTGTTAATAACATTTAAATTCACTTGCTCATACTCATGCACATTACTGAGCATTTTTTCAATATTATTAACATAGCATTCGGTATCCATTACTACAACAGTTCCCCCTTTATCGCTCTTCATAATTCTTATTTTCTCATTACTCGTCAGTTCAGTTAAAGCCTTTTTATCATCCTTAGTAGGATTGTAATACTTAATTCTATTCATTACATTGTCATGATGCAACACTTCCCATATCTGTCTTTCACAAACAGTTTCAAATACTTTAAAAGTGTGGGAAAGCATAGGATTAAAAGACGAAGGCTTAACAAAACAACTACTATTGATATTAACGTCTCTTAGACTGTAATTTAAATTTAAAAACCCAATGTATTTCTTCAAGTTCAACAAAGTATTGGCTTTTTTTAGCTGGTATGAAGTTCAAGTCAAGTTTTAATACTTTGTGATGATTTTCATTCAGAGCAAAGCTACATAAATTGACTGCATTGTCAACAACTTTATAGCATTCACTTAGCTGTCCATGGAAGAGTCTGAAGCCATTCTGTCCTTTCTCTTTGCCATTCTGGTTCTGGGACCTTGTCCTTCCATTTCCAAGGTTTACAAAAATTTTGGCCTGGTTCCTAAATCAATGGTGTTGCTAGAAGAGGCTGACGCTGACGTTTCAGAGTGGGAAAAAGCAGCTGATGCCTCTTGGCAAACCAGATCCAGTACAGAGGTAGAGCTTTTAGCATTTCCGGGATTTAAATGGCAATAAATGCAAGTTTACGCTAATTTCTTAGTCTACCTTTGTCTCTGGCTATTCCAGTGGTGCTTTTTCAGCCTTGGTTTTCTGGAATTATGAACCTTTGTGTGGTTCTTGGTTTTACTTGGTTCCTATGGCTTCAAACAAATGAGACCTGCTTTTTGATGCAAGAGTTTACTCTACCCCCAGTAATTGGGACCCAGGATTAATGGCCTTGGTTTTAAAGACCATGACTGATATCCAAAAGACTCTACAACACCTATTGCCTGAGTGGGACACAGAACATCTTAGATGCTCCAGTTCAGATGAGGATACCGAGACTGTAGTGGACTTTAATGTTCATACTGTAACTGCACAATGTAATCGAACTGAAGAACTTCAGATCAACAATTTTGTCTACATGGACATTGCTTCTGTATTAGTAATGTTTCTGATCTGTTTGTTGTCTCTGACAAACCAGTAAGTACTGCAGAATTTACACTATACAAAGAGAAATGTGAGACTCTTAGTAGACTGCTTAAAAAATAATATTTTCAATGTTGTATCGAATTAAAAATAGTCCCAAAAGGGTTAAGGTTCTTTAAGTGCCCTAATGGTGTAGAACCTATGAATTACTTTTATGAGACATTGAAAGAATTCTTTAACAATGTTGGCATCAACTTTTTGAAATTGCTAATTGATAACAATTGTGGCCTGTTAGCTGAGTAAAAAGAAAACATCATTCAACTTGACCGATGCATCCAAAATAATTTTCACAATAAAATAGGTGAGCGTAGAGAGTACTGATGTATTTTAGAAGAAGTTGGAAAGCACGAACAGACATTTATTAAACGTAAGCATTCCAAGATGTTAAGGGATGTAACAGCTTATGAGAATAATTCAGCTTTCCCTGTGTTTGAAAATGTTACTAAAAATGTTAAACTGGCAACAAACATCAACAACAAACACAATGGTTGTTTTAGAAGTAAAAATTCTAAAACAGGCCAGTTCTTCTTTAAGAGAACAATGCAGGGACCTTTAATGGCCAATCATCATAATTCGAATCCAAGAAATGATAAAATCTCCACCTCTGTAGTGGATCTGGTTTGCCAAGAGGCATCCGCTCCTTCTTCCCACACTGAAATGTCAGTGTCAGCCTCTTCTTGCAATGCCATTGATTTAGGAGCCAGACTGAAAGTTTTTTAAACATGGAAATGAAAGGGAAAGTTCCCAAAAACCGAATGGCAAAAAGGAAGGGCAGAATGGCTTCAGACTCTTCCATGGACAGCTAAGTGAATGCGATAATGTTGCTGACAATGTACTTAATTTATCTAACTTTGCTCTAAATGAAAATCATCATAAAGTATTAAAACTTGGTTTGAACTTTATACCAGCTAAAAAAGCCAATGTAAATTATACTTTGTTGGACCTGAAAAAATAATTAATTTCTTTAAATTTAAATTAAATTCTTAGAGATGTTTATATGAATAGTAGTTGTTTTGTTAAGTCTTCATCTTTTAATCCTATGCTTTTCCATACTTTAAAAGTATTTGAAACTGTTTGTGAAAGACAGATAAGGGAAACATTGCATCATGACAATGTAATGGATAGAATTAAGTATTACAATCCTACTAAGGATGATAAAAAGGCTTTAACTGAATTAATGAGTAATGAGAAAATAAGAATTATAAAGAGTGACAAAGGGGGAACGCTTGTAGTAATGGATACCAAATGCTATGTTAATAATATTGAAAAAATGCTCAGCAATGTGAATGAGTATGAGCAAGTGAATTTAAATGTTGTTAGCAGTTACAGGATGATCTACTCATTTTTATTTGTGAATTTCTTAAATGGTAATTTGGATAGAACCACATATGATTTTTATAATATTGAAAAACCTAAACTGGGAGTTTTGTATGGCATTCCAAAGATTCATAAGAATCCAACAAACCCCCCCCTTTTAGACCCATCATATCAGCCCCTAACTATTTAACTGAAGGTGTTTCATTAATGATTGACTACTTTTTTAAGCCTCTAATATTTAAACTGGACTCTTACCTTAAAGACTCATGGGACTTTTTGAATTGTTTTACAGACTTTTCAGTGAGTTTTGTCTTTGACCATATTTTATTCACCGTGGATGTCATATCTTTATTTACCTGCATTCCACATGATATTGGTGTGGATTATGTCAAACAGTTTTTAAATAGATTTTCTGAGTTTTCTAATGAACAAGTTCATTTCTACTGCAAATTGTTGGATGTTTTATTGAACAACTATTTTATGTTCAAAAGAAAGATTTTTAGACAGATTAACGGGGTAGCGATGAGGTCCCTTGCTGCACCCTCGTTTGTCAACATGGTTATGGGTGGGTGGGAGTACCATATTTTGTATAGTTTTTCCAACCAGTTCCAAGTTACATTTTGCAAAAGATTTGTGGATGATTTAGTTTTTATAATTGAAGGTAATTTAGATAGAGTCCACAAGTTTATAGGAGCTTTGAATCAAAGATCTGAGTTTTTGAAATTTACTCTTGGAGATGTGGGGTTTAAAGTTAACTTTTTAGATGTCAACTTATAATGGGATTTGTGCTTAAATAAGTTTGTCAGTTGAATACATCATAAGAATACGTTTACAAACAGTTACTTACATTATCTGAGTTTACATCCTTCTTTTATGAAGAATAATATTCCAAAGGAGCAGTTCATAACAGTAAGCCATATGACAAGTGAAAATTCAAACGTTTTAGTTGAAGTAGAGTTTATTATTTATTTATTTCTTGAAAGGGGCTACCAAGAAGTACAGTTAAGAAACACAGCCAAGTTTGTTATTAGCAGAAAGATGTTTCATTATTCCCCTATTCTTATTGTTCCATTTATTAATCATACCAGCAAAAAAACTAATTAAGGACACATTCTGTAATTTGGATATGACAGTTGATTCAATGCTTATTCAAAATATTATTAAGGAAAATTGGAAGATTTTGTAGGGACATCAAGATCTTTTTAAGGTCGTTGGCATTAGACCTTTTTTTTTGTGTTTAAGAAACATTGTAATATAACATTTTTACTTGAAAAAATGATGTTTCAACTAGAAATAAGTCAACTAACATCAACAGCGCCTCAGGTATGTTTAAATGTGGTTGTTGTAATACGTGTAGGTATATATTAAAAGGACCATACATTTGTTTAGCACACTTGCCTTACACAATCAAAGTCCCTGGTCACTTCAGTTGTAAAAGTAAGGGGTTGATTTATATGGGGGTTTGTTCCCATTGCAATGCCTTTTACTTTGGAATGACCACCTGAACATTACATACTAGAATCAGGGAGCATTATTATGACATAAAAAAGAAAGACATTAAACATGTTTTTATAAGCACCCATTAAGATGCATCCAGTATAACAAATTTTTCTTTTCTGTGTTGGAAGAAAAGGAGTTGGATGTTAGGGGTGGTTACTTTAAAACCCAATTAGGTAAAGAAAAAAATGAGCCGGCTTCAGTTAGAACAAAAAAAAGCTTTGTGGCAAATGACCTTAAATTCTGACCAGGAATCTCGCTTAAATGAGGCTGTGAATATAAAATGCTTTTTAAAACACCATAGGGTATATCTTAAGAAATGATTTATTGACATTGTTCAGTTTTACTGTGATTTTATCAAGTTTAATTGATTTTAATGATGTCATAATTGAAGTGTAGTTTCTATTGGTTATGTTTGATTATTTGAACTTGTATTGTTAGTGAGTAAATGTATTTGTCTTTTCTGAAGAAGTCTGTTACGAAAGCGAGTAATAAACACAAGTTTACGCTAATTTCTTGTCTACCTTTGTCTCTGGCTATTCCAGTGGTGCTTTTTCAGTATTGTTTTTCTGGAATTGTGAGGGCAGCCATGGTGGTGCAGCGGTTAGCGTTGCCACCTCACAGCAAGAGGCTCTCTTCTGTGTGGAGTCTGTATGTCCTCCCTGTGGTCGCTGGGTTTCCTCCGGGTGCTCCAGTTTCCTTCCACATCCCAAAGACATGCTGCAAGTGGATTGGACACTCTAAATTGGCCTTAGGCTTGAGTGCATGTGTGTGTGTGTGTGTGTGTGTGTGTGCCTTCTGTGGAAGTTTGGGTGCCGGGCTGACAACTCAATACCGTAAAACTCCACTGCCAATCATAAGCAGACAGGTGATGCACTGTGGCGACCCCTAACTGGGAAAAGCCGAAAAAAGAAGAAGAAGGTTTTCTGGAATTGTGAACTTTTGTGTGCATCTCATGTAATTGTATTAATTCTTTCTGAATACCTCTTACCATGTCAAATCTTTGTACATGTTTTGGAATAAAAATGCAGGGAAGTAGTATCGAATGTTTAATTTTTCATAAGCTACTTACTTGGAAATATGATAGAAATTTTTCAAAGCTGTTAGCCAACATGCATGGTTATGTGAAAACTTTAATACAAAAATGCTGATTGAAAGTAATGCCTCTCTCTCTGTCTCAAAAAAAGAGCAACACTCACAAAACTACCGCTCCCTATCTGTAGAATAATAAAATATTTAATGCTTGAGATGTTTCAACAGGCCTGATGTCACTAATTTGTAAATGCGAAGAAATATGATGGAAAGACATCCTACAACTTGTACGTCTTATCCCATGATAAGGCCCTATGCTAGAACAGCTCTAACATACAAATGCCTATCTGCATTTGCTATGCAAGGGAATACTTGCTTTATAAGTAGGTCAGTTTTTCCTTCTAGAAAGCACTGATGGTTCATAATTGGTCCACAGAATGAGTGCAAGCTAGCCATTTGACAAGTCTGAAAAAAGTTCAAGAAGTTATAGTTTATAACTGGGAAAGAACCATAATATTCAGTTACAGTATTTTTAGACCATAGCCAGTTTTGTTCTCTGTTGGGTACTGAAAAGTACACCCCAACTGCAAACCAACAATAAAAATTAGTTTGTTGACTTTACCTCCAGCAGTTTGTTCGCATTTGTTTTTCATGGCTTCTGAGAGTTCCTGCAGTACACCAACTTTGTCACCACCACCAGCTTCTCAACTGGAATTTTTATTGTTGGTTTGCAGTTGGGGTGTACTTTTCAGTACCCTGTGAGTGTTTGCTTCTGGATCAAACATCATTGGTTTGCTTACTACTCTCATTGCCTTCTTCACTAGTTCATTATCTTTACCTCCAGCAATTTGTTTGCATTTGTTTTTCATGGCTTCTGAGAGTTCCTGCAATACACCAGCTTTGTCACCACCACCAGCTTCTCAACCAGAATTTTTATTGTTGGTTTGCGGTTGGGGTGCACTTTTCAGTACCCTGTGAGTGTTTGCTTCTGGAATAAACATTGTTGGTTTGCTTACTACTCATTGCCTTCTTCACTAGTTTGTTGTCTTTACCTCCAGCAGTTTGTTTGCATTTGTTTTTCATGGCTTCTGAGAGTTCCTGCAGTACACCAACTTTGTCACCACCACCAGCTTCTCAACTGGAATTTTTATTGTTGGTTTGCAGTTGGGGTGTACTTTTCAGTACCCTGTGAGTGTTTGCTTCTGGATTAAACATTGTTGGTTTGCTTACTACTCTCATTGCCTTCTTCACTAGTTTGAAACTCAAATGTACATCATTATTTAGTGACTTCAATCCTCTGTAATTTCTCAGAAAACTACAAATTTTATGAAGAACAGACAAAAACAAAGTTAGGAAAAAAGGTAGACATTCTGTAAAAATTTGGACAATTGAGAGGTATGGAGCCAGATCATGGTCAAATGTAGGCAGGTTAAAGGATCAGGATCCTTTCACACACTCAGCAGCCCCTGGCACTAGCCCCACCACCATGAAATTCCAGTGTCCCATTATTTGGCTATTTCTCCCCACTTACCATAACCACTGTTCTATCTTGTGCAGTGTGTGTACTAATTTTGTCTTGACTTCTACAATGATTGCACATGTTTGGATTTAATTTACAACTTTTATTACAAATTTTATAGCACAAACACTGATAGACATTTGCTAAACAAAACAATGCATTCTTACAGTGAAAAGAGACATAGCATTAATTGCAAACTTTTCTACCCTTGAAACTCACATTCATTGAAATGACATTTTCACCTACATTCAAAGAAAATGCATCTGGCTGATGGCAGATTAAGTTTACCTTTAGGCATTTTTCAAACCATAGGCCCTTGCACACATTTTTATGATCATGCGTACATGCATGTGTTCTTTAATTCACATTCAATATTGTATTAAATTATATTCCTTGTAGAATACAACACCACTTCTTAGAGTGAATTTTGCATTTGTAGTTTTGAACATTTTTCCAGTGAGCACAGAAACAAAACATATGAACCAAGAATGACAAAATTGCCCATTTCCGAACATTTCAAACATTAAAGGCAACTCAAATGTCTGTCATTGCAATCCAGTAATCTATCAATATGCACAATCTCTGCAGAAGTAAAATTTATCAGAATAATTCCACATTAAAGAGATCTGCAACTAATGAAGAGGCTGCTGCTACCAAACAACTTTATAACTTTATAATTCAGTTTTTCATCTACAGATTCAGTGTCTGCTACACTTGAAGAATAAATTGTCTATGTTAAATTAAAAAAAGAATAGTAAGCTGGTAATATTGTAATAAGAAATGCATGGTAAACTGACAAGAGGTTCATAATTACTAGGCATCTCATCCAAAGAGGACACAGTCAAGACTGTGGCACTCCCACCCTCCATTAAAGTGCAGTATAGTATAACCAGTTCATTTGCATGGTGAGAGAGTAGAACCCATAGCCTTCTGCATCGAAAGCAAATGTTGCTTTCCAACTCCAGCAAATGCTTGTCACTGTTTATGCTACAAATAAAACAGTTGCACTTTGACAAACATATTTAGCATGAGCAGCAGTAAACTTCTCTTCCCTTGAAGCTCCCAATTCCTTAAAAATTCACTGAAGCTTACAATTCCTTGAACATATACTGAAAGCCACAGTTCCTTGAAAATGCTCTGAAACTCATATCTTGAATAGTCTGGTAATTGTGTAGAGGATTCAGACTCTTGTCTCTTGTAACGAAGGTACAGAGCTTGAGCCTGAGCAAATTAACTAACTTACCATCCCTAACTAGGACATTACACACATGGATCATTAATTTCATTACAGGTGTGTTTGAAGGAAAGTCTTGTGTTTAAATTTGTCATGCAGACGCAGAGAAGAAGCAAGCAACTACAAGTGTGTGCATTGAAAGACAGACTCAGAGGGAATTCTTAAAGAAAATGTACGTTATTTTTTTTAATTAAAAAGTAATTATTGTGGCAGCACACCTCCCCTCAGCAAGCAGAAACCTCCCAGCCAGTGGGCCCTAGGCAGATGCCTAGGCTGCTTAGTGCTGAATCCATCTCTGCCACAGGCCACCCTTCATAAATGGAACAGTCCATAGGAGTCAACAGTGTGACACACCAAACAGCTAAGAAAAAAACATATGTTCTAACCTGTTTTAGGTATAAGACAACAATAATAAGGCAAGCTGCAGGATCACTGTCTTTCCCAAACTAAGGTAATTGTACTAAACCTCTCAACATATTTGCTCAATAATTTTAGACAAAGCCAAAAATAACTAGGGGACAAAGGCTCACAGTCAAAAACAATTTTAAATGCTATATTATCTCTGTCTGAATAATGTTGATTTATTTTGGGATTTTATTTTAAATTGAAGTTTTTCATTTAAGGTTTGGTTACTTTTTTTATCTTTTTCTTGTATTACATTTGTGTTAAGTTTTCTGTTCTGTTGGAGTTTTAAGAGGTCTTGGCTATGGATAGTTAGAAAAGTTAGCAAAGAATAACATCAGCAAATTAGTGTGAAGACCTCCTTATTTACCATCTCTATTTAGCTGGAGTACTTGTTTGGCTTGCTTGCTGTATTCTGCCTGAATACTGCTAATCTCTGACTGCTTTTTATTTTTCCCACACACTTGCCCAACTGATGTTGTATTCTTAAACTTGATGACTTTTGAGCTGTCTACCACTACTGTAAATCTGATTTTGAACACTATTCCCAATCCCATCTCATCAGCTCATTCTACCGAGTACAAAGAGATAAGTAGGGAAGGCTCATCCTTTTAGTTTCTTAACCTTGAATTATCTTCTGTTTCCTCCCTTCCCACTTAACTTTAAAAATTGCACTTTATTCAGCTGCTTTTATGGTATTTGTGTTTTTCTACTTTACTATGTTGTTTTGTTTTTTTCTGCTTTTTTTAAAAGTGTTCAATTTAATTTATTCTGGTGCATTTATTACTGTTTGATAGTAGCCTGATTAAATTGTAACTGTTAAGCTAAGTCTCTTAGTTTGGTTTAAGTACTTGGGCTTTAGGCCAGTTGTTTTACATTAAGAAGGTTTGTAGTCTACACTCTTGTGTCAGGTGATGTAGTTTACATCCTTCTAAGTTGAGAAATGCTGGTTGAAGGCTTATTGCATATGTTATTCTAAAAGTGTCTTAGTTCTGGTTAAAGCACTTGGGATTCAGGCCAGTTATTTTAAATTAAGAAGATTTGTGGTTTCACTCTTGTGGGAGGAGAGGGTAGCCTCTGCCCTTCTGAGCTGAAAATTGCTAGTTGAAGGCTTATTGTGCCTGTTGTTCTAAGTGCCTTTGTTCTGGTTTAAGCACTTGGGTTCCAAACCAGTTATCTTACATTAGGAATATTTGCCATCTAAACTATTGCTGCAAGAAATAATAGCTTATACCCTTCTAAGCTGGGAATTGCTGGTTAAATGCTTATTGTGTTTGCTGTCTGAATGTGTCTTAGTTCTGGTTTAAGAATTTTGGCTCCATAGCAATTATTCTGCATTAGGATGGTTTGTGTCTAGACTCTTGTGGCAGGAGAGTGTAGTCTACTTCCTTCTAAGCTGGGAATTGCTGATAAAGGCTAATTGTGCCTGTTATCCAAAATGTATTTGTTCTGGTTTAAACACATGGGCTCCAGCTCAGTTATTTTACACTAGGAAGGTTTGTGACCTACCTCTTGTGGGAGTATTCTACTGAACTCCTGCTTTATTTAAGCTGTTCTTTTTTCTGTTGTGACTGCAATTTTCTTCATTTTGAATTTCTATTTATTTTATATTTTGTAGCACAGGCTAGATTCAATATTGCTGAATCTAGACTGCTTGGTATCAACTGAGCACTAAAATCAGACATCTTACATTAAAAAGCCCCCCAGCACCCTTGTGGCAAAAGTGTGCAACCAAGGAACTATCTGAGTTGGGGATTGCTGGATTAAGGCTCAGTCTTGGGCTTTCCCTTTGGTTACTTTGTTTTGTTTAACTTTGCTTGTATTTAAGCATCCTGTTTGTGTGGGTTTTCACTCTGTGATGCAGTTTTCTACCCTTAGCCCTCCAGAGAATAACCGCTTTTTGTTAGTCTTATAGCAAAACCTGGTCCATCTAGCCCATTCCTCACTAGCTGCTACAGTATATACCTGCCATAATAGATGAACAGCTTCCCACCATTTCTCCACCCAGCCTGATTAACATGGGAATCCTGAGATAATGTACCAATTGCCTCATGTATACTGACAGACAGTTACTCCTAAAACAAACAAATACAACCTGTGAGAGATGCATTTATAGTTTGAATTTGGAATCAACTCTCTCACATAACAACCAACCAGCTATCAAACAGGTTGTCAGCACACATACTTCACCTCTTGCATTTAACAAGCTCACAACGCATAAACCCACATATGCAGAGGTACTCGCTAGAAGCCTACCTAAAGATCAAAGACCTCTCAAGTGAAAACCTACTGCACACACTGCAGACCCAGCAGTATCCACTTCACATGATAATACGCACAATAGTATGTCAGCCAATTAAGCCTGTGACAATGTGAGGGGTTGCCATCTATGTCAGGGAGAATAGGGGAGTGCATGTGTAACATATGCCAGCATAGCTTGAATTTTGTAAATAATTGTGTGTCATTTGACTATCACACCAACTTGTACAGATGCTTGTGTTAAAAATAGATCAACAGTGTTATTATAACTGATTAAATGTTTATGTTTAAACAAAAAATTCAGAAAGGGAAGAGTAGAGGTTTTGAAATTTTTTATAGCTTTCAAATACTGCAACAGATCATAGCAAAGCTCTGAATGTATATTGTATGAGAATCAGGTAATCAAATGAGATGTGTTTCTATAACCAGCACTAAGAGGATGGAACTCTCCCAGCACCTTGTGTTTTGTTTTGTTTTCTTTGGAACCTGATATAAAAAATCTGTGTCAGTTAGTTGAGTTCAATTCAGTTAGTTGGAAGCTTGTCACCTTTCCTTGTGGAAGTAAGCATCTCAGCATCCTATCTTGCCTTGCTTTATTAATTAAGTTAGTTAGGGAACAGTTACTCTTTAGACAGTCAGGAAGTACAGTGAGATTAGTTTAGTAGTGTTTTTCTACATCTGTTTGAATCTGTCCAACTGTGGGCACATGCAGACCAGTTTAAGAGAGAGTGGGACAAATAGTTGCCCCATCTATTGTTTGCATACAGAGAGGTACCCCAGGAATCCACAGTTTGTTTTATACTTTGAGATGCTATAGGGGAATAGGGTAAGGGGACCTATAGTTTTGATTTGTGATGAGTGGGAAAGTGAGTGTGAATCCCACAACAAGTCTGTTATGGCATATGCCCTAAAGCTCAGGACAAGGCTTAGGGAGCTCATGGGCTTGGCCCAGAAGAACCTAGCAAGAGCCCAACAGCAGAAAAAGTCTGGTATAACAGGAATGCTCGGGCATGAGAATGTGCTGTGGGACAGCAAGTTAAGGTGCTCATTCCTGTCAGACACAATAAGCTGCAGGCAGCTTGGGAGGGACCCTTCAAAGTGGTAAGAAAGGTGAGTGACATTAATTATATTGTAAACCTGATAGGCAGGAGGCAGGGGCACACATTGTAGCATGTTAACATGATGAAGCCTTACCATGACAGGGAGGCACTGGTGATGAGTATATGGAGTGGATAGCAGGAGGAGTCTGAGGAGGATCTGGTGATTGATCTCCTCACTGAGGCTTGGACTGGCAGCTCTGTGGAACGGTTAGCAGTATCTCAGAGGCTATCTCTTACCCAGGTACAAGAAATACAAGCAGTGTTGCAGGAGTTTGGGGACATGTTCTTTGGGAAATCTGGTGCACCCACTTGTTGCAACATCAAGTGGATACAGGACCCCAAAGGCCTATCAAGCCAGCACCTTATAGGGGCCTGTGCAAGTCAGACAAATTCTGAGGGAAGAGATACAGGAAGCATTGGAACTGGGGGTAATCCATGAGTTCAGCAGTCCCTGGGCCTCCCCAGTTGTGCTGGTATCAAAGAAAGATTGTAGCATCAGATTCTGTGTGGACTACAGAAAACTAAACAGTCACACAAAAATCAGATGTTTACCACCAGTAAAAAACCCTGTCAGAAATATACATCTATAGAGCACCTCCTTGATCAGTCTTCTGTGTTCTACTCAGCAATCAAGCCTCAGTCCAAGCCTTCTGCCTGAGCCCTAAGCAAAACTAATCAATGCAAAAAGAACAGCACCAACAATATTTGAAGAGAAAAACAGACAAAGACACACAGATATGGAACATTTTAAATTAAAAAAAGAAAAAGAAAACAAAGAGTAAAAGTAGAGCAGCTGGGTGGAGCTAAGTATCTGACCACTATTGATTTGACCAAGAGCTACTGGTAGGTAGACTGTATCCTAATAGGATCAGTAGATTATGTCCTTGTTTACCTGGATGATATTGCAATCTGTAGCCATTCCTGGCAAGAGCACATTCAGCATGACAGGGAGATCCTGGGTAGACTGAAAAGGGCAGGGCTGACCATTAAGCCCAGTAAGTGTCAGGTGGCTATGGCAGAGGTCTGTTACCTGGGACATAGAGTGAGGAGTGATAAGATTAGACCAAACCTGTCAAAGTGGAAGCTATTCAGACTTGGCCTGCTCCTGTTACCAAAAAGCAGGTCAGTGCTTTGTTGCAGACAGTGGGGCACTACAGAAAGTGCATTCTCAATTATAGTACAATAGCTGCTTCCCTCACAGATCTGACAAGGAAAAAGAAGCCAGATAAGGTAGTGTGCGAGCAGGCATTCCAAAGCTTTAAAGGACTTTGGGAGGCCCCCCTATGTTTGCTACTCCAGGTTACAGCAAAAAATTTGTTGTACAGGTGGATACTTTAAACCATAGGGTGGGGGCTGTACTCAGCCAAGTTTCTTCAGAGGCAGAAGAGTACCGAGTTGTATATCTCAGTCATAGACTCCAACCCAATGAAAAATGTCCAGCCATAGTATGGGCACTGCAGAAACTTCAGCCTTATTTGCATGGAAGGAAATCCACTGGGGTTACAGACCACAATCCCTTAACATGGCTACATAGAGTCAGTCAACAGAATGCCCTATGGTTGCAGGCATATAACATGACAGTAATGCACAGTAGTGGGGTTAGAAATGCCAATGCTGATGGGCTCTCAAGACAGGGTATGGGTTAATGTGTTCTCAGATAGGCCCATTTCTCTCAAGCAGTGTTTTTTCAGGGTCACTTGAAAAACTAGCTTGAGTCTTCAAAGGGATGTGAATATGTGAGGGGTTGCTAACTATCCCAGGGAGACTAGGGCAGTGTATGTGTAACATATTATAAGTTACAACAGTTATATTATATAAGTTAGCTAGGGAAGAGTTATTTTTAGACAGTCAGGAAATACAGTGAGATTAATTTAGTATTGTTTTTCTTCATCTGTTTGAATCTGTCCAACCGTATTATTTTTATTTCTCCTGTGCTGAAACTCTGATGTTTATTGTACTTTGATATTTAGAATTCCCATGTTTTCTATTTTATTACTTATTATTAAAAATGTTATACCTATCATTGTGGCTGGTCTTTCAGAGAATACTTTTAATGTCTTGATAGTACCTGTGCTTATTTTAATGATGCCTTGGCCATGTGGAAAAGCCTGGCTGTTTTGGTTACACACTACTATTTATGTTAGTATTGATTTTAATTAGTATAATTGGATACCCTTGTAAGAGCCTAACAGTGGTTGACTGGTGGCAGTGAGGTTACCTTATAATCTGGGCAGAAGGGGTACAGCTCGTAAATCTGTACCAGTCTTTCCCAGGTGTGTGTGTGTGTGTGTGTGTGTGTGTGTGTGTGTGTGTGTGTGTGTGTGTGTGTGTGTGTGTGTATGAAAATCAAATACTCAGTTGTGGGTGTGTCAGCTCCTTGGATCTGGGACACAGTGTGCCAAAGTGAGTCTTGTTTGGGATCTGGAGAGAGAGTCCAGTCCTAGTGGAGCATGTTCCCTGTGTGCTCTTAGGAGAAATGGTATTTGATGCAGAGAACTGCATTTGTAAATACTGTGTAAATTCATTCCTGTTTTAGTGAGACTTTCTTGACAGTGTTACTGGTAAGGATTGTGGTTCCTTGATTACTGGTGTGAGGTAAAGAGAGGCTGTCACAAAGCCCTTAAGGCAAAACACCTCAAAACCAAATGTCTTGGTCATAGGCAACTCTATAGTGAGACACACAGATGTCCCCCTCATAAGGCTGCACAAGGAGAAGGTCATGGTCAGCTGCCTGTCTGGTGCCATAGTCCATATTGTAGTGACTTGAGACATACCTCACTGGACTATATGAAGAGAGATATGACTGAGCTCTCAGATTATGTATCCCAGGCAGATATGGCCCTAGTCCTAAGCAGCATTCTACCATCTCCCAGGATGATGCCTCATTATAAACAACAAGTGATTGCCCTCAACAATTGTCTGAGCTTCTTGTGTCAATCCAGGGGGATCCAGTATCTGTCAGCTGGGAAGATATGGTCGACAGACCACTTTGCTTTGCCAGAGATGGTCTTCACATGTCACCTCCTGGCTTTCAGTTACTGGCAAAGGTACTTGCCTCCCCAATAGTGCCTTTTTTAGGAAATGTCATAACAACAAAATTACCAATGTAAAAAATCCACCACAGACAAACTCAAGGTTATGCTGCTTAACAGTAAGAGTCTAAATCAGAAATTGCACCCACTGAAAGCACTCCTTACCTTTGAAGATGCCAATGTCTGTGCAGTCACAGAGACATTGTTCAAGGCCACAGAGAGCCACCCAGCCATGCAAGACTACAATGCCTTCCACATGTTCATACCTCAAAATGAGTGTGAAAGAACTAAAGGCAGAGGCATATCTATCTTCAATAAAGACAAGGACACCTCAAGACTGGTCAAATAGTATGAGTCCCAAGAGCTACTCCAAGTCCAATTAACTGTTGATAACCCCCCCCTTCCATATCATTGTTGGCTATAGGTCCTCCACCATGAACCAGAAGAACCACTCTGTCTACCTGGACCTACTTGAGTCACTGACTATACATCCAAACAAATTAGTCACAGGTGATTTCAATTATCCTTCCATCAACTGGGAGTCATATATGAGCACAACCATGCTAGCCCAAAGGTTCCTGGACTTTGTAAATACAAATGCTCTGGAACAGATAGTCTGCAGCCTCCCCACCCTCTGAGGGACTTGAATGTCCTAGACTTAGTACTCACCAACTTAGGGGGTCTCTGCACTACCCACTGTGTGTTGCCTGGTAAGGTCAGATCATGAATCAGTTTCATTCAAAGTAATGATCATACCTGACACACCCCACCAAGAGCAAAAAGGATGAAAAATTTCTCCAAGACAAACTATAGCCTCCTAAGCCATGACATAAATAGTTTCAACTCCCCTGCTACCACTGTCAACAATGGCTCCTATACAGAGATGCACACAAATGCCCTGTATAAATGCCTGTACAAATGTATAGACTCAGCTGTACCTGAAAAGATCAAAAAAGATCCTCACAAAAAACAAGCCACCCTGTCGGACATCAAACATAAATAGGTTATATAAAAAGGGGAATAAACTAATGTCTAAGAACAGGAGGCAACTGACCCAGCAGAGGAGGGACACCCTCCACAGCATGAACAAGTAAATTAAATATCTTGTAAAGTCCTCACAAGCCAATTATGAAGTTAAACTAGCATCCTAGCCAAGGGTAATCACAAGACTTTCTTTAGCTATGTCAGAAATCCAAAAGGGAAGGCCCAGCCTTGTGTCAAACTAGTAGTGGATGGCACCACTCATACTGACCCAGCAGACATTGCAAATGTGTTAGCAGACAGATTCCATGCAAACTTCACCACCCTGTCCCTACCAGACATACTCCAAAGCATACCTATCACCAGTCATTTACCTAATATCTCCAAAGAGCAGGTCATAACTGCACACTCCATGGCCAGAATCACAGCCTCTGTGTGCCTGGTTAACATCTCAAGCTGCCTACTAAATGGTCTAATACAGGACCTAGAGGAACCACTTGGCACTCTCTTTAACCACAGTCTAAGTATTGACTTTGTCCCAGCAGAGTGGAAAACAGCAACATTAATTCCCTTGCACAAAGGGGATCCATCAATTGACCCATAAATCTAACCAGTCTTATCTGCAAGTCCATAGAGAGAATCATCATGGAGCTTATCAATTAAGACATAGGTGACTTTCAAACTCTTGACCCAACCCAATTTCACTTTGTGAAAGTTAGATCATGCTTATTAAACCTAGTGGACTTCTTCACGAATGTCACCAAAGTCCTAGATGAATGAAAAAAAGCACATACATCCTATCTTGAATTAACCAAGGCTCTTGACACATTCCCCCACTCAGGCATCATTGAGAAACTCTTCCAGCTGAGAATTAACCCATATGTCACTAGACAGGTAGCCAATTGGCTCACTGATAAAGTGCAAACAGTCAAAGTTGGGGATTCCACGTCTACCAGCAGACCAGTTACTGGTGGTGTACCACAAGGATTTGTGCTGGGCCCCCCTACTGTTTGGAATCTATTACTCAGAAGTCCAGGTGAAAACAGATGGCCTGTGGCTTACCAGGTTCACCGATGACTGCAAACTGGATGTAATCACTGAGTCCCCCACCAATATTAACATACTACAAAAAAGGAGCTTACACAGACAAATAGTTAGTGCCAAAGCCATGGACTTAAACTAAACACAAAAAAATGCATTATCATCCCTTTCTGAAAAGGTGAAGTCCCTGCAAATTACAATTTTAACAGTGCCCCCCCCCCCCTTAGTTCAAACCCTGTGCTGAGAGATTTGGGAGCACAGGTTGAAAGCAACCTTAACTTTGATAACCATTCTCCACAGTGGTAAGAAAGGCCTTTTATGTTATACATCTCATAAGTAAGGGCATCTTATCCAGAGCTAAGGATGTTATAACTCCTTTGTACTCATTTCTCATCAGACCACTAATAGAGTACAGCACTCCCTCCTGTATGTACCTCAACAGACACCTGCAGCAGCTGGAGAGACCTCAGAAGGTTCACCCAAAGAAAATTCAGGACCTTCAACATATGACCTATATGTGCAGATAAGGCCCTGTCACTGTACTCTGTATCTTATAGGCTGCTGAGAGATGACTTGTGCCTGGCCAGCAGAGCAGTCTCAGACCCTGCCCTAATGGGAATGCTGCGCATTTGCAAGTCAAATGGGACAATATTCACTTGCTCTAGGGATTGTAACCGAGCCTGCGACATTAACAGGAAATGCTGGAGAGACAGATATGACTCCCAGAGACTACCACTTCTATGGAACAAACTCCCAATTCACGTAAACCAGAGTGCCTCAATGATGCTATTTAAGTGTAACTTAGATAACTGGATGGGGAGTGTAAATTTACCCCAAGGGTGTCACCTATGTTCCTCTTGGACAAGGGCAGTCAGTGATGATCATAGAATCACACTGCAAATATAGACCTTACAACTTGGGGAATAAGGGAACAAGGGTATAACACGGCTAGGCTTATAAAGGTCCAAGGGCCAATAACCTAGTAACCTACTATGAACCTAGGAACCTATAATAGAACAAAAGGTTTTTCATTAGAATGTATTTTTGAACTGTGAAAAATATAAAACTCTAATAATTGGCATTACTGACTGACTAAGCTTCAATGACTTACCATAAAATTACAAATTTTATGAGGGACAAAGTAAAAATATGAGACCTCAAACACTGATGTAACCAGGAATTCAGATGTTGTATACACTGGAGGCCTATTATACTGTCCCCCACTGTGAAAGTTATAGGTTGTACCAAAGCACTAAATTACACTGTTACAATGGTACCGCACCCCAAATGAAATGCATAGGCCATGAGTTGGTGTTGCAGTACATTATTTTTGGCGACATCAGACAGTCTGCCATCTGGATACACTGCTGTACTGCAAAAAATCTCTGTAGAGTAGCCAGGAGAGCATGCACTGTACAGTAACATGACATGACATATCACAGCAGACAGTCTCACAGATGTCCATTGACATGAGTGCTGGCATTCATCTACAAGTGTGCATGCCAAATCACATCATCCCTTCCCAGAGATTTAATCCCTCCAGTGCCAGATTTCAGCATGAAGCTTGTGTGCTGCATCATGATAACTAGTTCCTCAGGTCCCTTCACACACACAACAATATGAAGCACTAACTTGTCTCCTGGCCACAACATAGAAGTGGTCTGCAAAGTAACATTAATCATCTGCACTCAGAGAAACTAGGCCATCATATACACTATACTCTATATGTATTAATGTTATTATTGTAACCATGGGTTGAATGTTAAACCCATCACAATGAGCACCTCTACATTCATGGGCTTTAAAATAACAAATATTAAGCTATGATAACCTCTCAAAATTCAAACACACAATTTTCAACCCCCATGTAGCTTAAGCAGGAATCTGAAAATTACTATAAGGAAGACCATAGTGGAACACAGATTAAAAATTAGCACAGTCAAAGATAATAAGAAATCCTTCTTTAACTACAAAAACTATTCAACTTAAACACAGCCAAAGAGTATGTCCCTGAGTCACTGAAAATGTCTGTCACTGTGTGCATGCATAAAGGGGCCCCATATCAGATCCCAGGAACTACAGAATCATCAGTCTAATAAGTGCAGTTTGTAAAGCCATACAGCTGATTTTGCAACCTGAAAAAAAAAGTGTTCTAGACCCACAGCGATATGGTTTTATCAAAAGGAGGTTATGGTTACTGGACTTAGTAAACTTCTTCAAAAAAGTCACTGAAGCTAAAGGTAGTAGTCATGCAGTTCATACAGTGTACCTGGATCTAGCCAACACTTTGGACACTATTAAACATGTTGGTATTTCAGGTAAGCTTAAATCCTTAAAAACAGATGCCTAAGTTATAAGACAGACAGCAAACTGATAGAACCCATGAAGTTAAAGCAGCAGGTGCCAACTTAGAAAGCAAAAATTTAGTTAGTGGCATTCTCCAGGCCTCAGTATTGGGGTATTTTCCTTTTAGTAATCATGAACCAGGATATATTGCTATCTAAATCTGACAATGACTCAAACTGGTGGTGTTATTCACTCAGCAGTTGATCCCAGCCCTGGCTAAACCATATAAATTAGTAGTGCATTAGGCAATGGGCCTTACGTTAAATGCAAAGGAGCAAAGCATTGTCACCACATGACAACTGCTTACATTATACCTGGCTCCCCACCCCAGAATGATATGGTCATCAGAGATCTTAACACCATTGTAGACAACTCCCTAATTTATGACCACAATGCAGTAACAGTAATCAGGAAATCCGTCTGCCTAGTCCTGTTTAAAAGTGAAGGTGCCGTACTAGTAACAGATTATTTGGCTACTTGTGAACAATGCCTTAGTTTCTGTGTCAGTAAATCAATCAGAAAACTACGTGAACGCATCATAGAACATAAATCTGATACTAGAAGATGTATTTTAACAAATGCAATAGCAAAACATGTCATGGAGTCAAATAATACACATAATTTTGTATTCAGAGTGATAGATATATGTTTTACTAATATAAGGGGAGGTGATAAAAACAATGACATAGAACAGAAGGAATATAGTTGGATAGTTAAATTGCAAACTGATAAATATCCTGGCATAAATTCTACAATATCTATTAAACCTATGTTAAAGTGCAAACGGTTGTGCTTGAAGAAATAATGTATATATAGAGACATGAGGTTAGAATATGCACTTTTTGCTTTAGCCCTTTAAGTACATCGTGTTCTTAATTGAATTATATTCTAGTTATCCGGTTGGCTGCTTCATTTATTATGCATTTTGTACTTTAATTAAACAAGGATGTGTTTAGCAGACTTGTATCACACTGAGGAAGGAGTAATCCGAAAGCTTTGTGGTTTGTAACTTTGCTGCTATCTATTGTTTTTATCTGTTTTAAAATAAACTGTTTGGATGTAACATGGCCATTTTATTTTGTTTGCTTTGGACTGATATTGAATGGCAAGTGTATTGCAGGCCTAGTATTTTCTTGATTTAAAAGTGAGGGTATCTCATCCTAGTCAGAAAATGTATATTTCCTCTATAATCTACTCTGATCAGACCAGTTATACAATACAATGGCTTTTTTTGTATGCAGATATTGAATCTCATTGTGCAGCTACAAAGACTCCAGAGGATGCTAACTGAATAGATCACCAGGCTAGGGACCCTTATTTACCCAGACAGATATGAAACTTTGTCAGTATATTCTGTCTTGTATAAACTCATGTGTTGTGACTTATGTCTACCATTCTATATTATTAATAATTAAACCCTCCATGATCTCCTATCCATCTGTCCACAACCACTTTTTCTCACTTTGGAATATGGTTTTGGGAAGTATGTGTCGGGGTGTTACATGAACAGTGACAATCATCTAGAGCCAACATTCATACTGCAGGGTGGCTAGCCCTGTGACAGTTGTTTTTCCATATCACATAAACACTCACACCTGTAGCCAGTTTAGTGTGTCCAATCTACTATTGCATATCTTTTGTATGTAGAAAGAAACTGGAGCACCCTGATAAAATCCATATGAACAAAGGGAGGACATGCAGACTCCACACAAAATGCACCCCAGCTGAGAATAAAACCAGAGTACCTCATGCTATGAAATGATAGTGCTATTAGCTGAACCACTGTGCCATTCACCATGATCTCAAACATCTCCACAAACACAAAAACTAAAGGCTTGAATCTCCACCAACAAGTAAGTAAGATATGCTGGAGGGACAAATGTATTGAGCAATGCTTTCCTCGCCTCTTGAGTATGTTACATAAAAAACAGAGCAACGTCCTTGCTTGCATTAAAGCAAACAATGCCGATTAAATGTGCACCAATAAATTCATCCACATCCTGACTATGAGGGTTAACTCTGCCTTGTATACTTTATAAATCAGTAAATATATAAGAATGTACACAGACCAGTAATTTCATTTTTTTTTCTGATCATAGTAACATGACATTGGTATCCAACTCATGTCCTATTACTATGCAGTACAGGTTCCTGCAGTTGCTTTCCCTTTGCAACCAATTGCTCTGCTGAGTTGGCAATAGGGTTGCCACCTTTTACTTCAGCTGAAACTGGACAGTGGACACACCCACAGCACCACCCCTAACGCTGCCCATCCTCTTCCCTTTCCCTGCCCTCTCCAGCCACATGCATTCCCATTTTGTGATGTAATTTGCATGTCAGAAGAAGAAGGATGGCTTACTTTTCCCTGAATGCATTGCATTAGTGATGCTTTTCTTTAAAAAAAACAGTATAGAGTCTCAAATGTAACCAACACTGGTATTCTGTTAATTTATTAAACAGAATAACAGAGTTTGTACAGACTACTGGACTGCTGGACAATTGTTCTGGCTTCCAGTTATTCCAGAAAAAATCCAGATAGGTGGCAAGGCTAGTTGGCAATCTCTAAAGACATATTATTGTGATAGAGACTACCAAGAACTCTGCAGTCCTAAATGCCTACATCTGGTTGTCCTTAGCAACTACTGGCAATGCTTTCCGAGCAATCTCTAGTCTAGTAGTCATTTGTCTAGAAATAGAAAGGAACTGTGAAGTTATTTTGCAGGTATTTTTTTTTTATTGTGTCAGTAAATAGATAAAACTGTGGGCTGAAAGTACTACCCAGAGTAGACTACATTTTTTTTTTAATTTTAGCACGATTGATGTGGGAGGGGTGGGTTTTCATACATACTGCTCAGCTTCTTTCCTGAAAACTTCTGGACATAGCCAAAAATATTGGGGGGACAAAATAAATGAAGTATTACTCTAATTCACTTAAAAAGTTGATAGAACAACATGTTATGCATCAATAGACAATTTGCTTAAAAAGTCAGTAGAACAGCATGTCAATAGACATTTTCTAAACAATAAGAAGTATGAAACTTTAAAGTCTAGCATTATTGATTTGTCTGAAATCTTCAGTGATTCACCAGAAAAATCAGTGACATAGCAAAAAATGTGAGACAAAAATCAGAGATGTTTTGCAAAATAAGGCACAATTGCTCCCTGTATACCTATGAGTTTCTTCTCTTAAGAATTCTTGACACAGTAAAAAATAACGGAGGAACAAAATCATGAGATAATTCACTTAAAACTTTTATTAAAATAATAGGACTGGTATCAACACAATCTGTTGTCTAGCATTATAGACTTGTCTAAAAGTCTTAAGTGATTTACCAAGAAAAACAAATTTATGTTATGAGGGATGAGAAAGTCTGAGATGTCCTGCAAAATCAGGGAAGAAAGCACATGGGTACACATCAGTGGCAGACCCATCACATGGATAATGACTGGACAATTTATGAATAGCAGGCCATCATCATCATATGTACTATATCTGTTGTTGATGGCCTGCTATACATGATGAGCAAAAGCTGTTTTCTTGCAAACAGCTGTAGAAGCCTCTTTATCTTTGTATAATTGTTCCACTTGTCTTTAGCGCAAGCTATTTTTGAAAATGGTCCTAGGCCCAGTCAACTTATCTGGGTAACAAATAATTACTAAATAAGTTAATGAGTATATAAATAAACTAATAAATAACAATGTGGGCCACCCAAGGCCATCTATATGGCACACAGCACTAAAGCCATTACTACAACTCAGCTGACCCAAGCTCAGATTAAAGGCCTGATGCTGGAGCAGTTTAATAGAGGAGACAGTTACAAGATGCGACATTTACTTGCATTTCTTGGAGGAGGGGAGTGTGGGGTCCATGTCTGGAAGTGCAGACTCTGAGTTAAATCCCTGATTAACACACAGAGTTATTGGAGACACATTGCCTTGAAGGGGACAGTACAACTGAGGTATACCTCTCATAGAAGTGGGAGATATGTCTTTCATGCACAAATAGTGTGTCCTTGAGATTATGCTGGTGAATACATTACGGAGCCAGTGGGCAAAAAGAGAAGCATACCTCAATTATCTAATCAGATGAAAGCAGCACTTCCATTGTCTGACCCCTGTCCCTACATAGAATAAAGGGGTCATTAACTTTTTATGGCATCAAGTAAGTTTTGGTTTGATTTTAAGTGTTTACTGAAGGCTGTTAAGATATGTTTGCTTTATAGTTTGATCTTACATAGTCTAATTTGTGCTAGCAATGCAATTTTCTAATTTGTTGGTTATGGTATACATGTATTTTATTTTTGATGCAATTTTTTTTTTTTTTGTTAAAAATTACATTGTATTTGGGGGTTAGGGTGTTGATCGAGAGATACATTTTTAAGCAATAATCTGTATAGCATGGCTGTTTTACAATATAAAGAAATAATTCTCATTTATAATTCTGCAGTGGGTCTAGAACCAAAGTTCCTCATAAAAGAAAAGTGCAATATTGTTTTTTATTTTGTATGCTTTTGCATCTACAAGTGATGACCACTACCCTACCTGTAAGTTGTGGAAGACCATTATTTCCCTATCTGTGATACTATAGCTAGTGTCCCAGGTAATCATTAATGGAGGGAAGCCTTTCCAGCCTTTCACAGAACATTAGACTTCCTGCAGCTACAGCATATTTCCTACAAAACCGATTGACAGTTGTTTTACTTCCATCACCTGGTCTATCTGGCTCGCCATCTCCATGACAGTTTTTAGGAAGATCTCAGTAATAAAGACAGACAGGCATTTCTATTATTTCCTAACCTTGCTTCCCCCAGATGGCTGATATGAGTACTTCCTTCCCCAGAAAGTTATCTCCATACAGACATGTGCTTACAAACATAAGGTTTTTAGAGCTACTATCATTATTTTAGCAAATGCCAAGTTCATGTTCTTGTTATTTTTGTGCCATGCAAGACTCTGTTTGCAAGGTGGTAGATGGCTGACTGAAACTCTGCCTCCTTTCTGACTCACAAGATGGACAAGTAGGCTTCAGCCACTAAATCGCATCCTACACTACTCATGTCTCCTAGCTTTTGAGCTGGTACTTAGACTTGGAACATCTGGGTTATAGCTGGGACATTATTCTTTTATATCATAAAGCATAGCTTAGCATAGCAAGGCCATAGCTAGCACATTTGTCAGTCTGGGCAGTTACCCAGACCAGTGCCCTCTCAAACCGAAGTTAAGGGGGCACCAGTCCTGTTGTCCCCTCCAACCCAAGCTAAGAATCTCACCCCAAAAAAATAAATAAATAAAATACTGCTTCTCAAACCTGAAAAGCAAATAAAAAATGTCTTCTGTAACTGTATCAAACTTCTCATTAACACCTGTAATAACACCTTGCTACAGCTACTTGCACACACTAACTTCCCACCACTGTAAATGCCTGATAAACATTCATTTATGAAGCAATAATATACTTACAACTTCATTAATGAATGCCCGTTCTGTACCTGCACCCAACTGGCACCTACTGATCACACTCCCTAACAGCTTGTGCCCAGGGCAACTATACTCTTCACCCCACTCTAATTACAGTACTGCAATAAAGTATTGCACCAGATGCCTTATGGCTGACCTGTCATTTTCACTGATGGAGCTGTCACTATTAATACTTCAAAAAAATTTAAAAAAAAAAATAATAAAACTTAGTAACTTTACAGCCTGTATTCATAACAGAGACTTTCCTTATATGAGGTCCGAAGGCCAAGTACCTATTTTGGTTGCAAAGAAAGAAAAGACTCAGCATACCTCTGGGAGTCAATTCTCCCAATTGTAAAGTATTGCTTTTTCATAAATAGCCCAGAGCACAAGCCCTAGACTGCCACTGGACAAGGCCAGCTCTCAAAGAAAATCGAGGAAGTGATGACTCATGAATAATGCATGAACCAAATTATCTGGCTGTTTTCCACTCACATATATGTGATTCTTTTTCTCTGTATAGGAATCTGATGCTCGAAGAATCTCATTTTAATTGGCTGACTTGAAAGTCAAGGAGAAGAGCAATGCATTAATAAAAAGCATGGAGAAAAAATATAAAGTGGAAGTAATGTTAACCGTTTTCCACATTGTTCTTGTTCATTTGAATCTTGTTTTTACATTATTTTTTCACTGCTTTTGTGGGCTTAGTTATTTCCACTTACAAGACAGTGCATAAAATGCATGCAATTATAAAAAATGTTTGAAAATTCTGGTTTTCAAAGAGAATCAGTCTGTGTGTTGAACACAAGTTCATTAGCATTTTAATTATTTTTCTTATAAATAATTATCTGTAAAATGGGATGACAGAAAAAAAAATGTTCGTTTATAACTTTTCTGCATTTCATCACATGCGGCGAGAGATACATCTGGCAGTAATACAGCTAATTAGACTTCAGGCCAGTTGCTTCAATTGCTATAAATTCATGTGTTGGCGGTACTGCAAAAAAAGTATGCAGTATTGACAATTATGGCTCTCTCTCTCTTTTATTTTTTTGGATCGTTTATTTGTGCGAATGACATAATTTGCTGCCTGAATGAAAAGACAAAGAACTATAGTCCTTCAGGTACACAAGCATTTTAATTGTAATTATATAAGTTAGTGTTAAAGCAATTGTGTTTATGTTAGCAGCAGCAATAACGTGATTACTGTAATGAACATGAGAGAAATAATCTATCTATACAGACTCTGGGCATCTGAGTGATGCCTTTATTGTTTGCAGACTGTCAGCAGAAGCATTAGCATCTAAAATTACCACTTGATAGTCATCTGACACATGCAAATTAATTAAATGGGCAAGTATGTGACATCACATATGGGACGAAGTGGCAGAGGCCTACAAATATCAGGATGAATATCTAGCAGTTACATGCACGGCCACTTGCCACATTAAAATTTATGAATGACATAATATCTTTCACTTAAGTACTATTTTTTCAAGCAGTACCTTATTGATAAAGCTAACATCCTCAAGAGGTTAAGGCATAAGATAATCCTTAGTTGCTTAGCAGACTTGTTTGATAAGAGGAAAGGCATTAATATTGAGAGGATTTACTGGATGACATCACCAAGTCATATAGGTTGTTGTTTCCTGTTTGCAGTTTTAAAGTGTCACATTTTTAGTACTAAAGTACCCCAGAAAGCATATATTCTGCAATTATAGAACAAACAACAGCTTAATAATTAGCAGTTTATCAGCAGAACAAATAGGTGTCATGAAGTCTCACTGCTTATTAAGTTTTAAAATATAAAGTGGAGAAAGGTAACAGCTAAATGAAGTTCTGATTTCATGATATTTTAGTCCTTTGCAAAACAGATATAATACATTCTTGTTCACTCACTGCAGTGCTTTTATACATCAACAAGCTTAGATAAATTTATTGAAATTTGTATAATGGAAAAGATAAACAAATTAGTTGTTAATGCTTTTATTTTGTATTTACAAAAACAATGGCTGCAGTATGCCACCCGGCAGTCTGAGCACTGGCACTACATGATTGTCTCTGTGAAAGTGAAACCCTAACCCCATGTGCAAAAATGGAAAAAAGCAGTTGTGGATGAATGGAATATTTTCTTCTACACAGACTGTTTGATCTTGAGTTGTTTAATATTTAATCTATTTTAGGATCTGTGTAACTCATTTTTTATTATAACTAATGATTTTGTTTCCTTGTATTTTATTTGCATACAAGCAGTGTACCATATTTTCACCATAGCTTTTGACAAAGGCCAATTTCTGGCATTGGAAAGAGTAGAGTGTTAACAAAACATTGTAATTGCTTGGGCTTAGATTAAAGACTTTATAGGTTCATAGGTTGGTACTAGGCTATCGGCCCTAGGCCTATACAAGCCTAGCCATAACAATTCCCTGGCTATTTCTTCCCACACTATTTACTTCCCTGGACCCCTGTCTAGCAGGATCTAAAAATATGATCACACCCATGGTCATTCACATGTCTGCCAAAGGGTTCTTGATACAACTTCCATGTATATAATTAACATGTTCTAAAATCCTGACTTTAAAAGGGTGGTTAATCTTCCCTACACAAAAAACATTCACAAGACTGGTACTTTGCATAGTAAATAACATTCATCATCCTACAATCAGCAGAAAAATTTTTAAAAAAGTACTTATAATTCGTTGGTATATGTAGAAAAGAACTGCCAACCCAAATGTGGCTGCATGCACTACAAGATCTACAGGGAAACATGCCTATATGAACAGACTGGGCTACTTCAGAGTCAAAATGCCTATAGCATAATTCTCATTTCAATGAAACATTGCTGCAAAAAGAAAATTTAGATACAGGACCCAAAAGTTCTTACAGTGTCATATCAGTTATTAAGATGGACCATTTTTTTCTTTACTATGTCACAGACTGCCTCCATATTGCTAGAATATGTTAACACTATTTTAGAGCCAGGAGCAGCATGATCATTCTGCTTATTTTTTATTAATATGACAATCACCAAAAAAAGGGGTAGCAACAGTTTCTCTCATAGAGCGAACCTCCTCCATGGTTTTGCATACTTCTTTATTGGAGTAGCCACAAGCAGCAAACTCAGCTGCAGCCATTCTCAATGCTTTAGTTGCATGGCTATCAACATTGTGTAATTTAGATAGCCTAAATAGCTGCCCCTTGACCACATTCTTGGTTACATGCCAAGGATGCGTACTGGTTCTGTGTAGGATATTATTCTTTCTACAAGGTTCCATATACATTTTTGTGGAAATATCACCTAAAGCATCTCTGCTGACAGTAGTATCCAAAATATCACTAGAGTCCTCTGAAAAATTAAGTGTAAAACATAAAAAGTAGTAATTGCAGATAGTCCACAAAGTGAATAAGACTCTCAGAATTGCCCTTTCCTATAAGAAGGATATCATTTATAAAACATCTCTAAGAACTTATGAGCATTTGGAGTATTGGCATAAATAAAATTACATTCCCATTGTGCCAAAACTAAATTGGCATAAGAATTAGCACATGCAGTACCCATTGCCACACCAACACATTGTAAATAAAGGTCTTGCTCAAACATAAAGGCATTGTTCTCCAAAATCAACTCCACTAACATACAGATCAATAATACTTTATTCAAAGACAAATCCCTGCATCTGGAAAGAAAAGTTCCAACATTCTCAATGCCTAAATCATTAGGTATCACCTGAAAGAGAGAGGCAATGTCCAAGGTTCCAAATAACAAGCCACCTTTCACTTTTAATTCTTTGTACCAAGAAAAGAGATCTGAAAGGAAGTTCTTAATGTCCTTAAGTACACTGGTAATGTTGTCCAATATTGGTCTGTTGGTTTTCTCAACATAAATAGAGAGGGTTGAGTAGCCCATCTGTGACGGGAAACAATGGGATGCATTGGTGGATGTCTCTGGTTCTTATGAGCCTTTGGTAAACCGTACAAAACTGGTATGACAGGATGCTCAACGGTGAAATGCACAGAGTTCTAAAGATATCAAACCAGTCATATGAAGGTCATACAAGTAAAAATTGATCTTTTTATTCAAGCATTCAACTTGATGTCTATACAAGCACTTATAGGTACAACCACCTTGTAGCATTTCATGCATTTTCAACAAATAATTCTGCCTTTCCATAAGTATGATACCTCCTCCTTTATCTGCTGGATGAATTTCCAGATGAGGATTACTGTGAAGCATTTTCAATGGAGCCAATTCACCTTGAGATAAATTGTGTAAAAAGTACTGAGACATCAGGGTTGCAGTGCTTGGGGAAGCAACACATGGCTGTATTGTACATATTTGACATATTGTTAGATAGGGCCTTCATTTTATGTTTCTATATGTAATTCCATGTCATAGACTGGAAATGGACAGTAAAGAGCAGTAATACATAATGATATTTAATTTTTCATAGCACTGCAAGCAGAGGGTTTGAGCGACAGTTGGCAAAGTGTTTGCACATGAGAGAAAAACATTTCCAATACTTTCCCCTGTTTATGTGTAGTTAAGCAGTGTGCAAACTCAAGCTGCATTGCTAAAGACGAAGAGATAATACTGAGTCTAAGAAACACACCTGCAGGTGTAATGCATTGACATATTTCTTTCTGAGCCCAAATGTACTGGGTTTGAATCCAGGTATATCTAATCATTTTAAATGCTTTTAACTAAATAGTGATAATGCAATGACATGAATTCTTTATAGTGCATGTGTTGCTGTATGTTAGCATAGCTCAGCAGGGTTAAGCAAGACTAGGCTGTGTCCAACAGAATGAACTGAATGCATCCGCTTCCATTTATTGGCTAAGTCCTGTCTCCAGGTATTGGGGAATATAGATAAGCACAGCCAAACCTGACATTATTTTTTTTTATGTTTCCTGTGTTTGTGCTAAGCAGTACATTGTTCAAACATTGCCCCCATAAATAAATAAATAAATAGACAAAAAAGGGGAAAACAGTTGAAATGAGAAAAAGCAATCTATGACATACACACTACGAAATGTTAGTACACATGAGATATTTTTACATGGGTCTGAATTTGAACTCTCACTCCAGTGAACATTCAGAACACAGTAAGGGTGCCTTATCCCTTTTTGCCACACAAACAGATTTGCAGCAGGGAACCAAAATATAAATAAAAGGAAAAAGTAGTTAAAATGAAGAAAAGCAATCTATGAAATAAGTACTATAAAATGTTTGTTAGCACACAAGAAATATTTCTGCATAGGTCTGGATTTTAACTCTCACTCCAGTGAACCTTCATAATACAGTAAAGGTGCCATATCCCTCTTAGCCACACAAACAGCTTTGCAGCAAGGAACTAAAATCATTCTGCATACAACCAACTGCAACATCATCTGCAGTAATATGATACTGTACAAGTGTTTTTTTTCTACATTTCTTATTTTTGGATGTAGTGCACTAAGTGATCACACAACCAGTTATGAATATTGCTTGCAAATATGCAGCTCTGTCTTACCTGTCTGTGTTTGTAAGTTATTCCTCTCTTATCTGACCAGTAATCTGAGGCATGCAGTCCTAAGACATTCTATACCATTGTCCTTAAAATGTGTGAGGATATTAAATGTCAATAATATAATATACAGTTGCCAACAAATGAGGTTTGGTAATAAACAAATTTGTCCAGGGACATCTTCAGAAGGGAGTTAGAAACATATATGGGTGGAAGTTAAGAGGGTTGGGGGGGATGAAAGGGTTAAATGGGAATGAGGGATGATTGGGAGGAAATGAGGTAAATGGGAAGGGGCTTAAGAGGTTACTTCCTATTTGCAAGTAGTACGTCCAAGATGACCAGGAGGTAGTGTTGTGTGCAGGTAGGCCTTGGAAGGGATATTGTTGAATGGTTAGATAATTCATATTTTTTTTTTTTTTGGTGTTCTCCTTCTTCTTTCTATTGAAGTCTGGTACTTGTGTGGGGGGAGAGTGACTTTGAATGGCATCACAGTGCAATATTGTTTAGTCATTATTTAGTTGTTGGGGTGGCTTTGGTAGCTGTAGTTATTGTAGCCTCAAGAGGACATTGAAGGTGTGACCAATTTTTGTTAACTTGTCGGGGGTCAGTGGGTTGGTTCTGATATTGCTAGATTTGTTGGAGACATCATATTGTTTCTGTGAAGATTGATGTTGTCTGCCCAGTTGGAGTCTGAGCGTGGACAATATGATCTTGGTGGGCCGAATAGTTAACTTAGTGGATCTGACCCTGGTTTCATTAGTAGTAGTTGTGTGCTGGCCATTGTATCTCCCCATTCTGGCACTTAACAACATTCCTACAGCCCAGTACTGCAGTATGGATGTTGAATGTTGTTTCACGGTCTTAGGAACAGCTGTTCATGGCTGTGGATATACAGTCAGGCATTGCATCAGCTTGTGGTTCTCTCATACCTCTCAACAATATAGATTTTCGCAGAAGGTTCAGATTTGCCTCATATTTTAGATCAGTTACTTATAAAATTGACGTTTGCTGGCTAATTGTGTAAGGATTAAAGTCAGAAAATCATGACAAATATCAGAGATGCAGGCTTCATACCTTTCAAAAAATGTATGCAGATGCAAAACTTTTTATGCTTTTAATTTTCTAAGTTGGTAAGAGTAGCTGGTTGGTAGTAGAGCGGTGGTGACTAACTTGGAATTACAGCTCTAGAACATCCTAAGCTAACACTACTTGAATTTAGGTACCTTGGTTTGGCTGCTGCCTTGTTTAGTATAAAGTCTTGTGGCTCTGCAGTATTCCACTCATGTGCATGGAAGTGATACTCTGTCTTCTAACAGATTTATGACTAATGTGCATGTTTTGGAATCATTTTATATAGTTTATTGGTCCAGTATATAAGAAACAAGTACCACTGACCTTTACAGTATTTTCATTCAGTAGAGATGTTTATTGTACTTAGTAATATAGGCCATAGGAATGGTTGGAGGACAGAGCTTGGTACTCCAAGCACCTCCTTGTAACATCTTTATTTGCACAAAAAAAGCACAGCTGACACAGTTCTTATTTTCTAGGGTTTGGAGCATCTTTTTAGTGAGGAGCTCTGTTTTCTGGCACTTGTAAGTGGGTTCAGGATTCGGTGGTGGGGGGATCTACCATGCCCATTTTCTGAGTTAATTTCTGAGTTATTTTCTATGGCTGAAGCTGCTTTTCAGAGGCATTGAGCAGGTCAGAATGTCAGTGCTACACGTGCAGTGTAGCTCTAGTAATAAGCCAAAAAGAAAAAAGGGAAAAAAATATAGAGTATAAGTGCTTTATAGAAGTGCAGTTTTACAGGAGGCTTGGAGGTTTTAGCCTGTTGGTAGTGGAGTAGTGGTTTTCTGGCAAGGCATTGATAAGGCTTGGAGGATGGAGGTCAGAAACCTGGGAGAAGCTGTGTTGGTGAAGTTGGCCAGGTAATCCCGATGTTTGTGTAAATTCCAACGGTTGGTAATTGTGGTATTTTCATGAAGTTTTTGGTCTCTGAATGGATGCTTGTTGGTTTTGTGGACAGTGAAGAGTGCAGGAATCATTTTCTGAGTTGGATGTTTTTGTTGTAGGTGGTGTTAGTCATCAGGCTTCTGTTTTTGGCTTCATTGGCATCATTGTTGGCTGGTCACATGTGTGTGCAGTGATTTGGCATGGCATTTCTTTGGGAGGCTGTAGTCTAGTATGGATGTGGGAGGTCAGGTAGGGGAGTGCAGGTGTCTGTGGTGCCTGCTGTGGACAAAATGTGTTGTTTGGGATAAGGACGGTCCAAATATGCATACCTCTCAGTGGTACAGATGTTTGACTTATAGTACTGATCTGTTCCTCATGAAATATGCAATTTTTTGGCAAATCACTGGATTAATCTGAGGATTTAAGTCACTAAGCAATAACATGCATTGGTGTTTCTGACTTAGTATGCTTCAGAAAAATGCATGCTAAGCAAATTCCTGTTATTTTCGCAACTTACTACGTTTATAAGAGCAATATTTAAAATCTGTCACCATTTTGGGCCCTTGTCCCCCCATTATGTCAGGCTTCATCTAGATTTTGTGCTAAGAGGTTGAGAGGTATATGAACATGTACTACTTCTTTTAGTGATGGGCAGATATTTTCAAACTGTCTCTATTTTGGGTCTTTGTCTTCCCCTTTGCCAGGCTTTGTGTGGAGAGATAAGGTTGAATTATGGCTCTAATGTGATCCCTTTTAGTTTAGTTGTTTTATTAAATGCTCCTTTCCCGGGCTTGGAGGATGATTTTCAAATGTGGGGTTTGTGAGGCAAATGTGAGTAACAGCAGTTAAAAAATGTGTCAATAAATAAAAATCACAGTAGTTAAAGAAAGGTGTGTCTGTGTCCAAAGCTTTTGCTTTTGCTTGGGATTATCTTATGTAAGGCAATAAAGGAGTATTGTCTATATTTTTGAACATACAAAGAATACTTGTTGGACTCTATGCTTATTTAAAACTTGTGATGGAGTTTCTAGTTGTCACAAACAGAAGGCTGACTTGCTATTGACAATGGACTGCTTATTCCCATTTTAGAGTATTCTATCCCACCTATAGCTGCCAGCTTAGACCACAAACTCTAAATGATTACAGATCACACTCAGCATACTAAATAAATTTATAGGGAACTGGCATAGCAGGGAGCACCACTTGCTTTCACCTTTCCAGTTCATCAGACACAATTCCTACTTGGCACCCCCATTTTAAATCGCTGCATCTGACTCCTATTTAGCAGGACACAACACCTTAAAGCCAGTGTTAGATGCCTAAATTCCACCCCAACCTATTTTCTTGTCTTTTGCATGACATTGTTTACCACTTGAATCATTTCACAATGCTTTCCTCATAATGGGGTCCCAAAAAGGTGGTATGACCTGATCATAAGCAAATGCAGTAGCGACCTGAAGCTATGTATGTTTAGGGATCTAAATTTCATTATTTCTGTGAGGTTACTTAGACTTCTTGTTCCCTAATCCCTTGTGGATCTATTGTTCTCTAGTTATGCTTGTCTGTTTCACATACTGAAATCAAAATGGCATTATGTCTATATTATACATGTCTGGTTAAACTGCTTAATTTCTAACTTGTATGTTACTTTTGGGTTATAACCTGTTTTCTACTCTCCTATCAATCCATTTATGCTATTTGAAGCTCCACTTATGTGACGGCAGTATGGGTTTCTACCAAATAATTATCTTCAAGTTAATGCAAACCTGTTATCCTATCCAATTTTAAGTTTGTAAGAGAAAAATACATAATGTAGATTGTAAAGTGGGGTCATAGTGACAAGGTTTTGCTATATTGGCACAAGGGGTAGGGCTTGAGGTTCATTGTTGTTTCAGTTCTGGTAAGGCAAAGTGATTAATCTGTTTTCTTTAGCAGGTTGTGGAGGTGTGGAATTGAGTGGGCTGTGGTTGGTGACATGAAGGAAGAGGATTTGGTAGTGATGGAGCCTGTTTCAATGGATGTTCTGGTGGATTGCTGGTGCACAATAAGGTCAGAGATGGTTGTACGTTGACTGAGCAGTGGTCACTGCCCTGATAAAATGAATTTGAAAGGTAATGGATTCTTCTTGTGTGGATTTTGAATGTTGAAGTGGTGCACAATGGGGTTGCAGAGGGGTGGTATGTTTGGGTCAAGGTAATGCAGGGCTGGGGGTTATGTATAGGGAGTTTGGGGTTAACAGGTGGGGTAGAATTGCAGCAATCATAGGAGTATAGGAAGCTATGTTGTTAATGGTTTTAAGGCCCTTGAAGGCTAGCCAAGTTTATTTTCTTATTTCTACATACAGCCCTATTGGCCTTCAAGGGACATGGGTGGAACATACAGCCCTATTGGCCTTCAAGGGACATGGGTGGAACCTTGGGATGAATTTATAGTCATTCATCCAGTTGCTTTGGTAGAGCGATGGATATACGAGGCAGGTGTTTTTTTTCAAAAGTGGCTTTTTGGGGGGTTATGGGTTACTGAAGTTGCATGTCGGACAGTTTAGGTGGGTTGCTTGAGTAGGGGGTTATAGCTGGTATAGTTACCTTTGTGTTGCCTTTGGGTTAATTAACTGGGATAGCCTATAGGGCAGATGGATAGGGTTGGTTATGGGGATTTGCATTTTGTTTACACATTTTATAGAAGGGGTTGGGTTTGTGGGGCATAATTTGGGGGGTTGATTGTGGTTGCTGGATGATAGGACAGAGGGACTATTGGGGATGCTGAGTATTTGGGGTTTTAATTTAACATCGAGTAGGTTTAGTGGTTGTTGGAGATTAGGGTTCACTTTAACTGTTAAGATGGCAGTGAGATGGGTTGTGTTCTCTGTTTGCTGAAGTGTATCACATTTTATTTGGGTCAAAGGCTTGCTGCAGGAGTTTGGGGCACCTCTTTATAAGTCAAACATATGGTAGGGTGAGGCTAGCTTACATAGGTGGGGGTTACAGTGGTTGGTGGGAAGAATTTGATGGAAAGATTTAGTTATTTGACAGGCTTAGGAACAAGGTATGACAGTTAGTTGGTCAGCAGGATGTAGCTATGACTACTTCAGTTGCATGAATGACAACACTGAGTGAATTAATTTGATTAGTGGTAATTAGTTTGAAGGGTTGGGGTAGGTTGAGAAGGAAGATGGAGAGACTTTGACTATGGTTAGGATGGGGTTAGTTGCGGGAATCTGTGCTGGGATATGGAGTTCAAGGGGTTACAGTTTCTGTGGCATTTATGTTAATGTTGCATTTAGTCATTCTGAAAGAGCTTGTGGGTCACCAAAGGCTAGGATGGCTATTCTGTGCTACACTTGTACTTGATAGTTGGGAGGATGGCAGGATTGCTTTTGGACTTTGATATAGGGCTGCTGTTAGGATGATGGTAGGCAGTTGCCCTTCTGTGGTTTCATGTGGCATTGGGTTTAATGTTTTGGTGTTACCCAGGGCAGGTAATATCCCGGGGCTCATTATTAGG
>NC_056742.1:25007839-25030339 GCF_019279795.1 Protopterus annectens | reverse complement strand
TGGTGGTGGGATGTGTGTTCCTTCCCCTTCTTGATCCTGCCGAAGCTGTTTTCTCAGGATGATGTAGTGTAGAATGGCATGTACTGTGTATATTTCAGTACATGTCCATGGGTTGTACTGCAGGGCTCCACCAGATGTATTTAGGCACTAGAACTGCGACATCAGCAGCCCCAACACATGCTCTATGATATTTCTGGTTTGAGCATGTGCCTAATTATAGCATTCTTCAGCAGGTGTTTATGCATTTCTGATGGGTGTCCTCAGCTGTGGTTCCATTGCATAACCTGCATCCCCCAGTAAATGACTCTGTGGGATATCCCCCCAGTAAATATGTGATACAGTTGGGAGGTGTGCCAGATATGTGAGTCATGGTTACTGCTTGGGTTGCCAGCACACACGTTCAAGATGATTCCTTTGGCATTACATACAACTTGGCAGTTAATAGAAAGGAAGCCCTTTCTATCCTGGGTGGTGCCTTAATTTCTACATGTGTGCACTCTATGGCACCCAGTACTTCAAGGTAGTGTGCTACAGGGTAGAAATCCTGGCCCTATCCTCAGGAGCACAGGAAAATATATGTAATCATTAGCATGTTGGAGCATAGCATTCAGAAATTGATGTAGGATCCTCGATGCTGATGCCTGTGACACCCCCAGCATGTCCCCTGTTGGTCTCTGAAAGGTACCTGTAGCTAAGATTATAGGCGTTACATAATCCTTTGTCTCCACTGGAATGGCTGCCCCTCAGTTTGCCCTCACTCTGAGTTGAGGACGACAGAGGTTGCAGAGTTCCTCTAGTGTGTGTCTCTATCCACCCTGCATCACTCTACAATTTCCACATCAGGTAGATTTTGATAAGTTACCCAGGGTATGAAAACTCTCCTCCTTCTTGGCCTTGGTCTTTTAGCAGCAGCAGCAGCAGCATTGACTTCAGCCTGTTGTACATACACATGAATTAAAGAAACAGCAGCCCCTAACATTGCTTCTGTGTAGACTCCTTTCTGTGGCTGTATTCTAATAGGTTTTGGTATTCACAGGGAAAACCAGCATTGTGTCTACACAGTTTATTTATAGCTTGTTGAATAGCTCCCCCATCTTGGATTGATTGATTACATAAAATTCAGCTGCTTATGCTGTAATTGGCATGCCATAGCGTTCAAATTGTTTGTGTGGTGGTGCAGTGTGTAGATCCACTAACTGAATTCAAAACAGTGTGCTACCATGTGTGCATTGCACCACAAAGTGCATGCAGCGTAAACAGAGTGTGTAGGCTGTATTGAATATGGCTGTAAGTGTGTCAATAAATATAACAAGGTGCAGGTTTGAGAATGGCTAATTTGCATTCACAGAATCTACTAGCTGGCCTTTCTTAGCTCACTAAATAATACTCAGAAAAGATAAATAGGCAACAAGACACCACATATAAAGAAGGTTCTCTTGACAAATAAAATCCATGGCTACCAGTTAGATATGGTCATTGATAGCAATCTTTTTTAAAACTAGAGACTTCACATAAAATTATACTTATGCAAAATAAATAAATGCATAAATAAATAAATAGTACTTTAAGGAACATTATTTACAACAAGAAATACACAGTCATATTTATTGGTTTGCTTGCTTGTTTTGCATTTGTTAACTGGGAAATCCGGTGGGGAGGTTTTATTTTTTTCTGAAGTACCAGAAAGAGAAATCCCTTAACAATAACAACTAGTAATACAAATACAGTCAATAAAAGAACATGAAATTTGCATTAAATGCATTAAAAATATACACAAGAGCAAACAATTTGTAATGTAAGAAACTAATGAAAACAGATAAGTTATGACAAAGATAGCATAACCTCAGAAGATGAATACATACATATATATATATATATATATATATATATATATATATATATATATATATACACACACACACACTTATATATATATATATATATATCTAAAATTAACTGCACTCAAAAAAATTGAACGAAGAGAAGGAATTTTAACTAAGAAATGAACTTCGTGACAATAAAAGCATTCAATAAAATAGTAAATAATATAGTAAATAACAAATAATAAATAATAAAGTTCTACAAGAGTTGTTGGTGTTATTTACTATTTTATTGAATGTTTTTATTGTCACGAAGTTCATTTCTTTCTTAATATATATATATATATATATATATATATATATATATATATATATATATATATATATATATATATATATATATATATATATATATAGACATACATACATATATATATATATATATATATATATATATATATATACATACATATATATATATATATATATATATATATATATATATATTATCTGAATATGCACTGAAAAAAGCAGCTGTAGTAAAATATAGATGAAATATTACATGGTAAAGTCATAAATTAGATAAGGGATGACAGAATGTGGGTGATACTTAAAAGTCATTAAGGCTGTTAATATAGAGGAATGACACACAGTAGCTGAGTATATGTTTGTTGCAATGTCAGAGAACTCTGATTAGACTATTATAAGTGCAGTTGTGCAGATTTGTAAGAGATATTCATAGGATCATACTCAGCTTGCAGCCAAGGAGACTATTCATCAGATCAGATGTGTTACTCAGTATTGATGGACGTTTAATCATGTCCCTCATTAAGCAGAATTTCTCCACGTATCTCAGGTCAGAATTTGTGATCAACCATCCAGTCATCAAGACTCATTTAAGGGTTGCCATGAAATGGGAACCTGTTCCGGAAACCTATAGATTTCAGAGGTTGCTGTGGGGTAGGTGAATGTCTTGACAACTTGTGTTGTTAATGTAGTGGTATAAATTTAGGCCTCTAGAGCAATATGTGTTTTTATTTACCAATACCTTTGTTTTGGTGAAGGAGTTGAAAGAGTGTGCAGGGCTATTTATAGCACTGAAGAGTAAGGAAAGATAATCTCTCAGAAGCTTATACAACACCTATTAAAGGAACTGAGCTTTTAGTTTAACTGAGTAGCTAACAAGTTACTTGTTATAATGTTTAATGCATACTGCTGTGAGAGTTCATTCTGTTTTATTGCTATATGTTACTGTGAAACGCAGCATGGCTTAGGAATAGGAATGTCACTCTAGAATATGATGATTTATAGCTTTCAGCTTGTTTCACCTGAATGCTAACTGATCTAAAATCAGAATTGTCCAGGCTGCCATACTGGCTGTTATTTGGGACAAAATATCATGATGTATTTAGAAATGTTTGCTATTTTCTGCTGTTTTCAGATTGCAATTTGATCATTGTTTACTGAAGAAGTATTTCTGGTACATATTGTAAATCTTTTTCAAAAAGCACTTTAATCATGTTTTCCTTAAGAACAGTCATTTATTCTTATGGAGTCCTAACCTCTCTATATATGTCAAGTACATAACTTCAGCAAGAATGATAAAATAACCATTACCATTAATTTTGATTTAAATGTGTTCTATGTCTTTAAAATCTGGAACTCATATTTTTTTCAGACAAGCAGGCAACCTAAAGCCATGCAAATCCTTATTGTAACAGTGTCTGATAGATTCATGGTAGAACTCATGTTCAACTCCTTGATAACCATATATTTAATAAAGATGATAATCCCAGCGAAACAACAAAATTGCAAACACACCAAAGGTGAATGAACGCCAGGAATACAGGATACTGTGCTGGAAACACTTAATTTATTGACATAAAATAGGTTGAGCGCTTTCTACAGAAGTAAATCTGTCTTCTTCAGAACATCATAGCATGGAATCATGACGCTTATATATCATAATTGAAGTAAAAAGCCCGCCCTAAATTGTAATTAAACAATAAATCAATTATTAAAACAATGCTATCTTACACATTTCATACAAATGCAATGTATACATCTTGCTACATAACCACACTAAAATATAGTTCATATAATTTACGAACCCTACTAATCTAAAAGCAATAAATATCTAAATCACTATTTTATATATACTAAATAAGCAAAATCACAAATTATTAAAACAGTTGTATAATGCCATTTGATTATTTTTCTAAAAGTGGAATAAAATGCCTTCTAAAGTGGCTATCAATCAAGATATGTATAATATATATCAATCATGATATTGGTAGAAAAAATATTTGTGAGTTGAATTTATAAAATAAAATATATATATATGTAACATATTGCCCAATGCATGTAACACATTATGTGACATATGATATATAATATATAATATAATATATGACATACAATATAATATGGAATGCAAACATTATATAAATACTGTAATGAATATAACAACATATTGCACAATTTATTGAACTAAACCCTGACTAGTGGTTTTGTAGGAATCATTTCATTAAGGCCTGGGGGGGTGGCTGCATCCAACCTTATCTGCCACCTGATTTCCGTTCCCCAACAACAGCTTTTATGTTACCTCGGGGTTGGGGAAAACAACATCTAGAATTGCAAACTTGAATAGCTTGCACTGTGGACTATTAATAAGATGTCTTGATAGTGCATTATTAATGTCACACTTCCTTATACAGTATATATGATCATATATCCTGTTTTTAAGACAGGTCCGTCTTACCCACATAGAAACTCTTGCAGGTTTGACAAACACTTAAATATATAACATGCTTAGATAAACAATTACCATTAGAAAACCAAATCTTACTCTTTAAACAATTGTTCAAAGTGATGTTGGGTGTATCCAAAATATAATTGCAATAATTACATTGGCCACATCTTCTAGTGCCTGTCCTCTTCACATTAATGTTTTTCTGGAATTTAGATTTTAATTCAATTATTCTTTTTAAGTTATTTCCAGTTTTATACACGAAGTGTGGCTCATCAGTAATCTTGCTTTTAATGGTCTGATCACTGGTCATGATATTCCAATTTGTGGTAATAATCTTTTTTACCTCTTTTGAATATTTACCATATTGGATAATACATGACCTTGTGTATGTGTTTGTATTTTTGCTCTCAGCCGCTTCACTCTGACCCGCTATATTCGAACTAATATCTCCTGGGTGTAGATTTGGATATACCCACCCCAAAAGTGGCTTATATTTTAATCCCCATTCATTCTTGACATATCCTGTAATGTCTTTCACCATATTGGGTGGATATCCCTTGTCCAAGAACAATCGGCCAATATATTCCAATTCTTGGTCCACTATATGTCTCTCAGTAGTCATGCGTGCAGCAATGCACTGCCCCTTGATAATGCCCCTCTTGGTGTTATATGTGTGTGCACTACTATAGTGCAGGTAGCCATTACTGAAAGTATCTTTTCTGTGGATTTTGGAGTGAAATTCATTGTCCTTGCTGTAGATCTGGACATCCAAGTAATTTATACTGTGCCTATCATATTGATGGGTGAATTTGAGGTAATCCGTAGTATTGTTGATGTAACTAATGAATTCATACAATACTTCAACTTCACCTTCCCAAAGTATAAAGATATCGTCCAAATAACGGACATATCTTTTAATAAAGGACATCAATTTGAATTTAAAATGAATTCCACTTCCCAATCCAACAGTACCATATTGGCATAAATAGAGCACAGGCAGTGCCCATGGCTACCCCGTTTTCTGTCTATAATACTCCCCTCATAATAGATGTAATTATGGTCTAGAACAATGTCCATAAATTCTGTGAGGAGGAGATGTCATCCTGGCCTAGTCCACTCACCTGCGCATACTACTAATAAATCTAGATATTCGTCATCCTTAGGAATACAGGAAAATAAATCCTGTACATCTATTGTCACATAAATTAATCTGGGGACCATAGTTCCTTTTAAACAGGCCCAAAACTCCCAGGAGTCTTTCATAATATGTTCAACTATATCATAAATATGTTTGAGTTTATAGTGGATGACTTGTCCAAAGGTAAAGGCTTTACTGGCACTGCCAGATATGATAGGACGAAAGCGTGGATCATATATATCCTTGTGGACCTTAGGAATGCCCGTAATAGTCGCCAGAATGGGAAATTCAACTTTAAGAAATCTATATAGATCTTCATTTATTCTATTTTCCACTATGAATTCTTCTAAGTATGAATCAATTCGACTGTGGGCTATGTTGACCTCATTTATAGAAGAGGGAGTATACTGTGTGGAATTATTTAGAAGATTGAAAATTTTACTTTTATATTGTTCCTGATCATAGAATACTATTCCCCCACCCTTGTCCGCAGTAAGAATGCGAATATTATTGTCACACAGTGCTTGAATAGCATCCATCATGTCATTACCAAATTGTTGCCCTTTGTATTTGTACTTACATTTGTTATATAAGGAATATACCTCAGTATTTACTACATTTTCAAAAGATGTCAGTGTGTTACACATGGGTGGAGTGAAAGTACTCTTTTTCTTGAGTCCCTCAATCTGATTTGAACTAATACTGTTCTGATTTTTAAAAAATATACCCAAATTTAATTTTCTCATAAACAATTTTAATTCAACTAGGGTATCTGTTATATCAAACTTGGTGTCAGGTATAAATTTCATACCCTTAGAGAAAATTTGAAAAAATTCTAATACCGGATGAGAAGTATAGTTATAAATCTTAATATCTCCACAGGAGTGTAGAATACTATTTTCCTTGGCATCTGAGTTAATACTTCCCTCTGTAATACTATTAGGAACAACATCTAAATATCTGGGGTTGGAATTATGAAGATTCACTGATGGTTGTATCTCGGTTCCTCAGGAGTTCTTTCCTCTCCTTCGGTTCCACCGTTCTCCATTTGTCCCTCCCATTGTCTAAAAAACAGTCATCTTCCCAGTTGTATTGATTAGGATGTCCTTCATCCTGTACAACTTCACTAACATAAGCAGCAGAGCGATTTGTGTATCTATTTTTTGTAATAAATTTACCATCATGCCCATTTTTCCATCTGTAAGCTGTCCCCTTCTCATATTGTACTATATCCCTTTGTAGTTTTTTATACTTCCTTTCATAGGTCTTTTGATACATATTTTCCGCATATTCATATTGTTTAAAATAAAGTTTGTCCCACTGTGTAAACATTAAATCATCCTTAATCTGTTTATCAAATCTGTAAATATTCAAAAGAGGTAAAAAAGATTATTACCACAAATTGGAATATCATGACCAGTGATCAGACCATTAAAAGCAAGATTACTGATGAGCCACACTTCGTGTATAAAACTGGAAATAACTTAAAAAGAATAATTGAATTAAAATCTAAATTCCAGAAAAACATTAATGTGAAGAGGACAGGCACTAGAAGATGTGGCCAATGTAATTATTGCAATTATATTTTGGATACACCCAACATCACTTTGAACAATTGTTTAAAGAGTAAGATTTGGTTTTCTAATGGTAATTGTTTATCTAAGCATGTTATATATTTAAGTGTTTGTCAAACCTGCAAGAGTTTCTATGTGGGTAAGACGGACGCTGTCTTAAAAACAGGATATATGATCATATATACTGTATAAGGAAGTGTGACATTAATAATGCACTATCAAGACATCTTATTAATAGTCCACAGTGCAAGCTATTCAAGTTTGCAATTCTAGATGTTGTTTTCCCAACCCGAGGGGTAACATAAAAGCTGTTGTTGGGGAACGGAAATCAGGTGGCAGATAAGGTTGGATGCAGCCACCCCCCCAGGCCTTAATGAAATGATTCCTACAAAACCACTAGTCAGGGTTTAGTTCAATAAATTGTGCAATATGTTGTTATATTCATTACAGTATTTATATAATGTTTGCATTCCATATTATATTGTATGTCATATATTATATTATATATTATATATCATATGTCACATAATGTGTTACATGCATTGGGCAATATGTTACATATATATATATTTTATTTTATAAATTCAACTCACAAATATTTTTTCTACCAATATCATGATTGATATATATTATACATATCTTGATTGATAGCCACTTTAGAAGGCATTTTATTCCACTTTTAGAAAAATAATCAAATGGCATTATACAACTGTTTTTAATAATTTGTGATTTTGCTTATTTAGTATATATAAAATAGTGATTTAGATATTTATTGCTTTTTAGATTAGTAGGGTTCGTAAATTATATGAACTATATTTTTAGTGTGGTTATGTAGCAAGATGTATACATTGCATTTGTATGAAATGTGTAAGATAGCATTGTTTTAATAATTGATTTATTGTTTAATTACAATTTAGGGCGGGCTTTTTACTTCAATTATGATATATAAGCGTCATGATTCCATGCTATGATGTTCTGAAGAAGACAGATTTACTTCTGTAGAAAGCGCTCAACCTATTTTATGTCAATAAATTAAGTGTTTCCAGCACAGTATCCTGTATTCCTGGCGTTCATTCACCTTTGGTGTGTTTGCAATAACCATATATTTATAATGTCCTATGCACATATCATTGTCAATCTAGTTACCTCTATAGAAGCATTTAGATGCATCTTTTATAATTTATGACTTCGCCAATTTTACTATTTTATCTTCTTATTCTTGCTGTCTTCTATCGCTCTCCAACTTCTCTTACATTCATACCCATTTGTCTCTTCATATTCTATTTATATATTTTTTTTACTTTTCTCCATATCTTTTTCTTCTTTTTCTGTTCCACTCTTACACACCTCTAGCACACTTCTGTAACTTCGGGCCACTCTACATTTTCTGTTATACATTTCCCCTTTCTCTTTAATGTCACCCTTGTTCTGTATTTATTGTTCTTTTAGCCTTTCATCTCTTTCCATTTCTCAGTACTCAGAGAAATTAAGAATACATAAAAATTCATTTTCTACAGTACAGTTATTGTAAAATTATTTTTCTCACATTAGATTTCAACTACCTCAACTGCTGTGTATGTAAATGTTTTATCCTACTGTCTAATATGGTATTGCAGTTCTTAAGCTTTTGATGTTTGTTTTAAAATGTTATGTATTTATTTGTCTTTTTTGACCAGGAAAGTCCGTCGGGGAAGAACCCATTTTCAGCAGAGGCCAGGAAAGAAAAGCCCTTTCACAGTACATTAATATCATCTAGTAAATTTCAGGCAGTTCTCAAAAAAATGTTACATTTCTCTAAAAAAAAAGCACAAACATAATTTCAAGGCAGGTATATACAGTAAAGTATTTACATTAACATGCATAAGTATATACCATTCTGCTAACTCTAAAATCTTGCAGGAAATAAATGGATTTATACTGCAGATGGGAAAACATTGTTGCAAAGAAGTTTAGTGTTCCACTTCAGTACAGAAAGATCTGTAAAGAGTTCAAGAGATATGATGAAGAATGTAGTTGGGAAGTAAACTATAAAATTATGTAAAAGAGGAGATATTAGTATTGTAAAAGAGGTGGTGACAGCACATGAGTGAGAAACCAAGAGAATAGGAATAATTCTATTTAGACCACCTGTTATAAACTGGTGTATCTGGAAGGTTTTAACTTCGGCATACAGAAAATGCAGAAGAGAGGTTGAGTGTTGGAGGAGTACAGTTAGGAAAAGAGAAGGATTAAAAGTACCCCACGATTCAGCAAGCTCTGCACGGTGTGCAGGAATAGTGCAACAGCTGCCACACACAATATGGCCGACGATCGATCCAGGAATGAGCTGCCAGGACGTGCACGAGCACTCCAACATTATTCCTGTATTGACACAGCTCCTGTATGCTAATTACCCCATTTGCAAGTGAAAACCATGCAAATGAGGTGAATTAGCAATCCTGGAAGCATGCAGGCATCTGTGCAGGAATAGTGTAACCTGCAGAAATGCATTCAATTACTAACTGAATACATTTCTGCAAATTATAAAATGGAGGTATGACAGCTCCAAAGAAAGCATGTATTCAATGTATTAGGCATGCTGATGGCCAAACATATGGCCATTGGCATGGTAAATAGCAAAATTATAAAAAATAACTTTTATTTTTTTGGCCGATTTCAGCCGTTTAAGCGTAGGGCAGAGGTGCGCAAACAGAATTAGCCCGAAAATAAAAAAAAAAGCTGGGAATAAGTTTTTAAACCAAAATCAGCATTCTGCCATAATAGTCAATGGCATGCGGAATACAACAATACCATTGAATAGTGGTTGCTAAGGGGGAAGGCTGAGTGTCAGTCTTGTAACCATGCATTAGAAGTCAGTTTTATGCAAATTAGGGGATTGACACTGAATCACAGATTTCCCCTCAGCGTTAGCTAGCACCCAACCGTGTAAGTGCAGTAACACCATGGTGCAAGCTTAAGCTTAAGGTTAGATGACCTCATAAGGGGGAATGTCATGCATGCTGTAAGCTTATTGGAGCTCTGAGGCCCGTGCTTGCCCTTAGCTAAGCACAGCTAAGGAAGGGGGTGTGTCTGAGGCTGCCTAGCAGTGTTTACTTTGCCTAAACAGGTGTGTATGCCACGCACCGGGTTTTAAACCAAAAAAAAAAAAAAAACAGGAAATATCAGCTCAGTTCACATGTGAGCACTGGGTATGTGCGGCGTGCCTCGGGGCTTAAATGGGAAGGTAATGGGAAGGGAAAAGAGCACTAGGAAAGCAATCAAGGATAACTAGCATATCTGGCAGGTGAAATGTATCAGAATCAGCCAAGTACACAGGCAGCAGCCCAGCCCAGCATACTACTCTAAAATATGCAGACACCTTTCACTCTGATTTTTTCCCACAAACTCTACAACACAGATGGGGAAATTTTACCAGACAAAACTAACAAAATCATAGGGGCTGCTGTCCCTCTCATACATCAATATGTAGAAGAGGCTGAAGGTGGTGAGGATGAGAATGCTGATGACCAACCCACAGTCAGGAGAAGGAGAACAGTGTACAGACCCAGGGTAACCTACCAGGGGCTACATGAGCTGGAGATAGTGGAGTGATATAGGGTGGACAGGGACATCCTACAGCAAATTGTTGAGCTGTGCCGGCCACGCCTCACACACAAAACCAACAGAGGGGAACCCATCCCAGTGGATACCAAGGTATGTGTAGACTTAAGAATACTAGCCACAGGTACCTTCCAAAGGCCAACTGGGGATATCTTGGGTATCTCACAGGCATCAACATCCAGGGAACTCCACCAATTCCTGGATGCCATGTCAGTACATGCCAGTGAGCACATATATTTCTCCAACAACTGTGAGGCATTGACCAGCAATATGCATCTCTTCCACCAAATAGAAGAATGCCCTGATGTAGTGGGTGCTATAGACTGTACACACATACACATCAAAGCACCACCTGGTGAGTGGAGTAGGGTCTACATAAACTGCAAGGGCTTCCTCTCTATCAACTTCCAGGTCGTGTGAGATGCCTAGGGCATTATAATGAATGTGTGTCCTGGCAGCCTTGAAAGCTATCATGACTCCCACATCTGGCATATGACACAGCTGTACCAGAGATTTCCCAGTGGAGACATTCCATATGGCCACCTAGTGGGGGCTGCTGGTTACACACCGGAGCCTTGGCTAATGACACCCATCAGAAATGAACACACACCAGAACAAAAACTCCATAATGAGGCACACACCCAAATGAGAATCATAACAGAGCATGTGCTTGGGATGGTCAAGTCACGGTTCCGGTGCCTGGATATATCCAGTGGAGCCTTGCAGTACTCTCCAGCTACATGTACACAAAATTTCATTGTATGTGCCATACTACACAATAAGATCCTGTGGAAACAGCTGTAGCGGGAACAGCACGAGGCAGGGCCACATAGCCCCCCACCATTGCCAAGGCCAGCACAGGCACAGAATGACTCGGCAGAGGAACAACCTGAGCCTGCCCCTGTAGGCAGAAGGAGGTGTGCCCGGTATGTCCAGGCTTTGGCAAGGAGGCAACACATAGCACATACACTGACATGGTAGGAACCCAGGGAATGGCACCTCTCTCTGACTCACACATACAGTAAAAGGGATGTTAAACATGACACTACCTGTGCTTTACCAGGTATAGGGAGTGTACTATGTACATCCAGAATAGTCAGCCCTCCAGCACCATCCTCAATACTGGCACAGCCACAAGTAACTCACTCTTCCTATCAATTGCTAAATGGAGTAGTATGTTCTGCTAGTCGTAGCTAAGGTATGGATGTGAGCATGCAAGGGAATCGGGTGGCTGAATGGGATGGCAGCAGATAGTGGACACCTATATGGGCAGCATGGAATCCATAACAAATACTGGTGTCAACAAAGTAGGCAGTACTAGACAAGGTGACAAATCCCACTGCAGTACATATGGTGGACTAAATGTGTGTCCATAGGAAACACACACGCATGTCAGTGAAGTTCAAATACCCAACAACAGCCTCAGCCAGCAGGACAGATATAGATGACCACAAAGAAAGGCTGTACTAAGGCCTCCAATTAATGGCAATGGATAACAGCCCCCCACCAGACCTACACAGAGAGACTACAACAGGTCAGGCAGGTAGGTCAGATAGGTCAGAATACAAAATTAAATGGAAGCCAACAGAGTACCGGAAGTACCAGTACAGTCATAGCAAATGTTTACAGTTGTCAGGTGTGCCTCACCCTACACAATCCTATCTAGAAATGCAGTAACATGTACGAGTGGGGTTAATAACAGTGGAGCACAGATTACCTGAGCTGGCCCAATTTACAGGATAGAGTGTTGCATGTGCACAATATGCAGGGCTCTGTGTGTTAGGTTGTTGTGTGTTGTACATTGTGTGGAAGTGGTCAGCATATAGGCATGGAGGGTTGTGTCCCGGTGGCCTATGGCCACTACTGTTGATGACAGGGCCATGTTCTGACAACTGCAGTGCCAACCATAATGCATCCCCGCAAGACACAGTTCAGCAGTCACCCATACTCATTGTTCAGATGTCAATATCTCTCACCATCTGAAAGATAGACATGTCATGAATGTAGGCCCAAACATACACACAGTATACATGTGGAAGTACCCTAGACAGGGTACATAGAATGTAATTATCAACTGCACACATCTTTGGAATTGTACATACAGGTTAGCAGCACATTACTTGTCTGTGTAATATGGAATACTGATGTAATCTGGCCAATCACTGGCAAACCACAAAAGGCACAGTTATGAAGTAATGAGAGAATGCCTATGTCCCTGCACAAGGCAGCATAAGGAAAATGTCCCAGGTATATCTGTGAGTCAGCTGCAAGATCTTTCCATATCACACATGCATTCAGCTCACCCCACCATTATCCACAAGTTTATCACAGGTCATATCCCTACTGTTGGGAATGAGTACAGTATGACCCCCACTTTTATATGGGAATACCCACAGAATGCAGCATGCTGAAGAGATGTCCTTTGCAGGTATGTTCCACTCCCTAGCTGTAAGCAGCACCCAGACCAATGGATTAATATGGACAGGAACTGTTGCCATTAACACCTCACACACTTACCCTGTCACCCCAGGGGAATCCAGTGGCTCACAGCCTGGGACTGTAGGAGTAACAGAATGCACTGGCCTACTACAGATGGCCTGCATCACTACCAAATGCCCTACAGTCCTCTGTTAAAGGCCTGTGCCTCACCCGTACTGCCAATGTATGTTATCTCATGAGGTCCCCAATAACAACATAACACAGTCCACAGAACACAAATGCAAGGCCATGTCGACAAATCCCAGTAGCATGCCCACCATGTTCTACTGCATGAACTGTGGACAAACCCCTAAATAACACTGAGATGAAGGGACAACTATAGGGATACTTCACAGATATCACTGGCATAATGTTAGGAAGAGGATAGAATAACAGAGTGGGGGGGGTGTAGAAGCATAGATGCCATGGAGTGTGTGAAGCCTGAAACTCTGATGTGTGCCCATACTACCACTGCCTGCAAACCCAGTAATAGGTGGCTACAAACCTGCTTGTAAACCACAATGTGAAGAGGAATTGACCAGATATATGAGCCCTGCCTCTGGGTAACCTGGGTGAATCTGTACAGCTGAGAGGTCTGGCCACAGCAGAATATGACCATTCTGTTATGTCAATAGATGTACAAGCAGGGGATCCTCAACCACCACAGTACCAAGGTGCTGAGCCATTTACACAGGTCCATAAGCAAGTGTCTGCAGCTACCCCACCACAATGGCATGAGTGTGCAAGAATATGTAGGCTGCAGACCACAGTACTGGATACAGCTTCATTCATCTTGCATTTCTATGGAAATAACTGTGAGCAAATAAGTATATCTGCTGGTAGTTGACATAATACATCACAGTGTAAAACAGTACATGTCTGAATATCTCTGCTAACACCAACCATGTAACACAAGCAGCACAGACAGCAATAGTTACAGTATCCCACTATCTGTCACCCATTGTGATGCCATATGGTCAACCTATCTACAGATATCCTGCAGAAACATGTTGCTAGGTCTAGGTGTAGAGCACAAAATCCTGCACTGGAGTACAACCTACCTGGAATGGATTCACACACTCAATACAGACGTTATACTGAGCATGCTCCTACACTTAGAGAAATGAAGCCCATGTCTGACAACAAAATACAGGTCATACTGGGCATGTTCCAACACTTAGAGAAATGAAGTCTATGTCTAACAACAACAGTGGATTATACATATCTGTCTGTCGCAGATGTCTGTGCACACACACCACATTGCTCACCATTCATGCTTTGCACACACATTGGATAGGAATACTCACACATATCCAAGGCCAACACACTATAATAGGTCAAACATACACACACACACACACACACACACACACACACACACACACACACACACACACACACACACACACACACACAAATGTCGAACTTATAAACAATGACATTGGTAATCTCCAAACTCAGGACCCCACCCAGTTCAGGTTTGTAAAAGGCAGATCATGTCTCCTAAACCTGACAGACTTCTTTGAAGCAGTCACCAAAGCCGTAGATGAGGGTAAGGTGGTTCACACAGCCTATCTAGATCTCGCCAAGGCTTTTGACACTATCCCCCACTCTGGAATTATAGATAAACTCACTAAACTAGGTATAAATCCCTATGTCACAAGATGGGTTGCCAACTGGCTCACTGACAGAACCCACACTGTGAAAGTAGCAGACTGCAAATCCAGCTTCAGACCAGTGACAAGTGGAGTACCACAGGGTTCAGTCCTGGGTCCTCTCCTGTTTGGTATCTACTTCTCTGAAGTACAGGCCAACACAGAAGGTCTTTGGCTAACTAAGTTCACAGATGACTGCAAACTAGGAGCCATAATCTAAACTCCAAAAGATGTGGGCATCCTACAAAAGGGCCTTGCTGAGACAGATGCCTAGTGTCAAAGCCATGGCCTCAAGCTCAATGCCATAAAGTGCATAGTCATTCCTTTTGGTAAAAATGCAGTACCCATGAACTACCACATAGGTGGTAGTCTACTTAACACCGAAAGTGCTTTAAGAGACCTTGGGACAAAGGTGGACAGTAGTCTCTCCTTTGATAATCACATCGCCACAGTAGTCAGGAAATCCTTCTGTGTGGCACACCTCATCACAAAATGTTTCTCATCCATGAAAAAAGAGGTAATTGTTCCCCTCTACTCGTCACTCATTAGATCCATTATAGAGTACAATGCACCTTTTGGTATGTACCTCACAAGACATCTACAACAACTGGAAAGGCCACAGAAATACCTCACAAAGAGGATTACCAGCCTCAAAGAGATGCCCTATGCAGGCCGTCTCAAAAAACTGCAGCTTTACTCCAGTGCATATCGCCTACTCAGAGGCGATCTCTGCCTAACACACAAAGCTATGTCAAACCCAGAGCTTTTAGACATGCTCCACTTAAAGAAATCCCAATCCCTACGAGCTACATGCTCTAGGTACCTAAACCTTGTCACCACAATAAACAGAACATGCTGGAGGGATAGATTCCTGTCCCAGAGACTTCCCAGACTCTGGAACAAATTACCTATCTATATCAAACAAAGCTCCTCATTAGCACTGTTCAAGAACAATCTTGATGATTGGATGGGAGATAGGAAATTCACCCCGGGGATCAATTCTGTGGCTCTGCTCGACAGTGGCACAGGAAAATAATTTTCTTGGGTGGTGAAAGCCAGGGTACCTTTGGCTAGGCTTATATAGGCCCTAGGGCCAATAGCCTAGTGCCTACCTATGAACCTATGAACCTATGAACCTATGAGAGGCAGATGGTGACAAAGAGACTGCCATCATGAGTCCTCTCCCACCTACCACACATCCAATTGGCCAATATCACACAATATATAGCAAATAAACTAGTTAGACTGTAAAACCAATAAGAAATAGTTCCTAGTCGCCAAGGATGATATATAAGAATTCTTTATTCCAACAATAAAGGTAAGCGCTTTCGTCTACCCATGTAGACTTCATCAGACAAATAAGAAATGGCACCACTCGTATATTTATAAGACACTTAATTGTCTCAATCAAACAATTAAATTAATTAAATAATTGCTAAAAAATCATCTGTACCAAATTAATTTAAACTTTCACAGTTCAAAATGTAGTGAACAAAATCTGTCCTCTTAAAGAACTTCTATATATGTTTTAACAATTTTATGTGTACATAGACAATAAAATTCTGAACTTCCCAAAATTGCTTATAGCTAACAACTAATTACATATATGTGTTTATTTATTTATTTATATCGTTTTAAATAAATACAACCAAAACTGAGAAATAAAAATAAAACTAAAAATGAAAATGAAAATGAAAAATGAAAATGAAAAATGACAATGGAAATAATGCATTTTGTTAAAATATTAAAATTAAAATTAAAATTAAAATTAGTTTATACTTTCCCTGCTCTGTCAACAAAAATGGCTTTGATACTAATATATTCATTCAAGCCAGGGAAAATATTAGCCTTCAGCCTCAACTGCCAACTCACTTCCCTGTATAATAAAAGTTTTTTCAAATCACCTCCCTTATGGTCATTTTTCACCAGGTCAATGATACCAAATTGGAAACCTTTAAAAGAACTACAAACTGTAGAATGTTTATAAAGGGCACTTGTGTCTTTTTTAACTCTAATATCGTTCATGTGTTCATAAATCCTATCCTTTAGTGCCCTTTCAGTTTTCCCCACATAAAAGGACAAACATTGTGTGCAAATAGCTAAATATACTAACATCTTTGTGTGACAATTACCCTTACAGAAATGAACTATACTATCCAACCCATTATTTAATTTTATAGTTTCATTTTTATAAATATGGGTACATTGTCCACATCTACCACAAGCGTTAGTAGCCCTTTTAATATTTCCTATAGTCACTATCTCTTTCAAAGGTTCTTTTAAAATTGATACCTATTTTGTAAGTAAAATGGGGTCTGTTACCTACTGCTTCATGTACCTCCTTATTGGTCTTAAGTATTGACCAATTAGTTTCCAAAATTTTGGTGAATTCTTTAGTAAAAACATTAAATTCAGTTGTACAAGTCCCTTGATAATTTATTTTTTCCCCGTCAGATTCCTCTGTTTTCTTGAATGGTTTGCCCAATAATGACTTGAATTTTGTCCCCCACCCATTATACACTTCTTCTAATATACCACCAACCAAAACTTTCGGATACCCCCTCTCAATGAATTTCTCACCTAAGAAAACAAATTCTTTGTAAAGATCTTCAAAGTCAGAAGTCATCCGTGCTACCCTTACAGCCTGCCCTTTAATAAGGCTTCTTTTTTGATGAAAGGGGTGATGACTATCAAAGTGTAAATAACCATTACACCATGTCTCCTTACGAAAAATCCTAGACTTAAAGCCTAACCCTACTTTACTGACTGTGATGTCAAGAAAATCAATACTATTTTCCCCAACAGTATGTGTAAATGACAAAAAATTTGTTGTTTTATTGATATAAACCATAAATTCATCTAAATGTTCCTGTGTCCCTTCCCATAAAACAAAAATATCATCCAAAAACCTATAATAACACTTCATAAATTTGAAATGTGTACTATTAAATATATGTCTCTCTTCCCATTCTAACATCACAAGATTGGCATAAATGGGGGCACAAGCTGCCCCCATAGCCACTCCACTGACCTGTTGAAAATATTCGCCCTGGAAGCCTATATAATTGTTGTCTAAAACAACTTCCATCAGTTCCAAAACCAGTTGTTTCTGATCTAAAGATGCTTCCAGATGTTTGTGTATACTATCTTCAAAAAATTCAAAACCTAGTAATCTTGGGATACAAGTAAACAAATCCTTTACATCTATGGTTAAAAAGATACAATTTTCAGACCACATGTCATTATTAATTTTACCTAAAAAGTCCCAAGAATCTTTAAGAATATGGTTTGTCTTAGTGACAATACTCTTAATAGTTCTGTCAATGTAAACTGTGTGTGTGTGTGTGTGTGTGTGTGTGTGTGTGTAGAGATTAATGATTCTGAGGCCATTCACAGCCACTACACTTCCCATTGACCTACTTTAGCAAACCTGTTGATGTCAGTCACCTTGAAATATCCCTTTGGACAAGGGCTAGCATTATAAGCTCCATGGTGCCTGATAACTGCATAATGTTCTAGAGTGACATACTAGTCTGGTAGGAGTTCTAACCCAGATATGGCAATTGTGTGTGTAGAAATGAGTGATTTTGAGGCCATTCACAGCCACTACACCTCTCATTGCCCTACTTTAGCAAGCCTGCTGATGTCAGTCACCATGAAATATCACTTTGGACAAAGACTAACCCTATAAACTCTGTGGTGCATGTGGTAACTGCATAATGCTATAATGTAACATACTAGTCAGGTAGGAGTTCTAATCCCAGACATGGCAACTGTGAAACTATGTGTGTGTGTGTGTGTGTGTGTGTGTGTGTGTGTGTGTGTGTGTGTGTGCGTGTGTAGAGATTTATTAGTTTGAGGCCATTCACAGTCACTACACCACCCACTGCCCTGCTTTAGCAAGCCTGCTGATGTCAGTCACCTTGAAATATCCCTTTGGACAAAAGCTAGCCCTATACGCTTTGTGGTGCATGTGATAACTGCAGAATACTATCATGTAACATACTAGTCAGGTAGGAGTTTTAATCCTAGACATGACAACAGTGAAACTCTGTGTGTGTAGAGATTAATGGTTGTGAGGCCATTCACAGTCACTACACCTCTCATTGCCCTACTTTAACAAGCCTGCTGATGTCAGTCACCTTGAAATATCGCTTTGGACAAGGGGCAACCCTAAAAGCTCCATGGCACATGTGATAACTGTGCAATGCTATAGTGTCACATATTAGGCAGGTAGGAGTTTTAATCCTAGACATGGCAACTGTGTGTGTGTGTGCTTAATTAGCGATTAATGATTTTGAGGCCATTCACAGTCACTACACCTCCCATTGCCCTAATTTAGCAAGCCTGCTGGTATCAGTCACCTTGAAAAATCCCTTTGGAGAAGGACTAGGTCTCTAAGTTCCATGGCATGTGTGATAATGACATAGTGTTATAGTGTAACATACTTGTCAGGTAGGAGTTCTAATCCCAGACATGGTAATTGTGAAACTCTGTGTGTGTCTGTGTGTGTGTGTGTGTGTGTGTGTGTGTGTGTGTAGAGAGATTAATGATTTTGAGGCCATTCACAGTCACCACCTCCCATTGCCCTACTTTAGCAAGCCTGCTGATGTCAGTCACCTTGAAATATCCCTTTGGTCAAGGGCTAGGCTAGCCCTGTAAGCTCCGTGGCATGTGTGATAACTGCGGAATGCTATTGTGTAACATATTAGTCAGGTAGGAGTTCTAATCTCAGATATGGCAACTGTGAAATTGTGTGTGTGTGTGTGTGTGTGTGTGTGTGTGTGTGTGTGTGTGTGTGTGTGTGTAGAGATTAATGATTTTGAGGACATTCACAATCACTACACCTCCCATTTCCCTACATTAGAAAGCGTGCTGATGTTAGTCACCTTGAAATACCCCTTTGGACAAGGGCTGGCCCTATAAGCTCCATGGTGCGTTCCATAAATGCAGGACAATGTAATAGCCGTAACTACATTGATATGTGTTTGAATCTCATCTGTGGCAAGTGTTTGTGTGTGTACCTTAAATATTTTGGCCCCATTTACAGCCAGTACACATCTCAGGCCTGACTTTAGCAGTCCTGCAGATATCATCCACCTTACATATTCCTTTTGCAAGACTAAACCACATCAGGTAAGTGGTGCATGTGGTAAATGCATAACATAATGGTCCATAAAGATTGTTAGATAGAGGTTTGGACCTCACCATTGGCAAATGTAAATGCGTGATTAGGGTAAAATTATTTGTGGGATCTGTCACCCACTATATCACCCAATGCCAGTATTTACAAGGGCTGGTGATGTTCCTCACCTTAAAAGTACCTTGGGACAGCATCCATCCAATTAGTTGAGTGGCACATGCGATAAATGTGGTACACTGTAGTAGCAATACATAGCTAGGTAGGGGTTTGAATCTCAATACTGGCAAGTGTGCGTGTGTCTGTCATCAGTATTCTGTGTGGAGATTGCTGTGATTGTGTAATAACAGGATACATTGTGGGGTGGGTTTTGCTAAATTATTATATTGAGGGCCTACTATATGTCACAATGTCCACTTTATAAGGACAACAGATGTCAAACACTGGAGATGCTGGTGTAGACAATCCATGGATCTACATGTGATATTATGGATCAGTGAACAATATAGGCAACCCTTGTATTATTCAGAGAACACTCTCCACCCCATGTCTCATGCACAAACACACTTGGCTAGGCAACAACCACTATATTGGTAGTTCCCTGCGTATTGCCCACAGATAGCAACCACTGTGTGATTGCAGTGGACTACATGCCTGTTGACCACAGCAGTGCCATTGACATCAGAATGTACTGTAATGTGTAACATCTCCTGACTGAGTGTGTGTTATCCAGCAAATAAATGGACATGGCACCCTGTTCCATCCCTACAATAGGCAAATAAATGCTTACAGTGGTCCTTTTGCTATGTTCTCCATTGTATGCCTGCAACAGCTGTAGAGTCTGCAAATGTAACCCACAAAGGGAATACCATGCCTTATACACATGCCCTGTATGAACAGACACCACTAACTCCACTGAATACCTGTATCATGCTGTCAATGTAGGTGCAAGCGCAACCTCAGTTCCATAGCCAGGTCTCCACAAATGAGGCCAGGAATGCTACATCAGAAGATAAAAATCAGTACACACAACATGCCCCACAGTCCTCAAGTACACTTTCACATGTCAAAGAACATGCATGTGGGACATATGCACAACCCAGACACTGTCCATGTTATGGAATATAGCTCACATACATGGGAATCAGTACACATCACTGTCCACCTACAATCGTAACCTAGATGAGTAGATGGTGAATACAATACCCACCTGTGGAGAGTGGAGACAACTCCAGGAACTACACCCCTGAGCCACCATGGAGACCATTGTTATGTGGCCTGATACCAAGGTATTCCCTTTGCCTAACCTTGTACAGTTGTCAGGCCCATTCACCTACTACATGCCTGCAAAGCAATGAATCTATGCATCTTAGTACTGGCAAATGTGTGTGTGTGTGTGTGTGTGTGTGTGTGTGTGTGTGTGTGTGTGTGTGTGTGTGTGTGTGTGTGTGTGTGTGTGTGTGTGTGTGTGTGCAGACTGTCCAGAGTTTGGAGTCGTACATGTGTTGTGTTACTCACACATTTCCTATCTTTAGATATGCAGTGGTATACTCTGATGATTGCAGTCAGTACATGGTGACATCCATATGAGTTACTGACTTCATATCCCTCAGAAGAGATATGTCACAACAAACCCTGTTACTCCAGGAAATTTCTCAGACTATCACAGCAATATGTCAATATTGGATCTGTGTTTGTGCCTCTGCCCCCCAAGTCTGTCACTCTTTGTCCATATGTCATGGAGTAAGAGATGCATATGTGCAGTACATCATTATTTATTGACATCATACCTGCTAACAAGCCAGTGAGATATCAGAGTGCTAGATATGTTATGTATAGTAGACCTCATATTTGAGGACAAAACTTGGACATTCTGTTGTAGTGTATACAGTAGTGAGGTGTGTGTACTTATGGTGATTGTTGACAGAGTGTGTATTGTGAATATGCTACTTGGCCTGTGTACGGACTGTGGCAGATGTCAAAGTTCTTGGTCCTGTTCTATCTGATGTTGCATGATGATCCAGTTTATGGTATCCTATCAGCATACATGTTTGTCGGACCAGACTGACACATGTCCCATACCACAGTCAGGCATCAGACTACACTGTGTATTGGCCCAGTATATGAAGGGTTACTGTGCAAGTGGCTCATATGAGGGTGGTGCTGTTCACACAGTACATATACTGTAACATTACTTATGCTTACCATAATGTGACTGTGACTGTGTTTAGATTGGCTGTGGGTATGCACTTTCAAACTGGCGTCTGTTACTCCATGCTGTTACATGCCTGTAGTGCCTACCAGATTTGCAAGTACATGTGTATTCCCCCAAAGGAAACTTGG
>NC_056742.1:24992839-25002839 GCF_019279795.1 Protopterus annectens | reverse complement strand
CCATGCACTCACCTGTATACACTCCTCAGACCTATCAGCCATGTGGCACATGCAGTAACTCTTATACAGACCTGTCACTTGTGCTCAGCTGTACCCAGGATATGACACAGTCAATGTGTCACCACAGTGCCATACCCCTTGCAGGAAACAACAGCAGACCAACATCCTGCTGACACATAGATACCTACAACACAAACTGAATTCATTATGGTTGACATCACGTGTGTGTTAGGGGGTTTCTTTATTAATTTGGCTGTGCTGATGTGGTCTGTACAGGTATGGAGGTGCCCTAGTTGTGATATGTGTGTGTGCGTGTGTGTGTGTGTGTGTGTGTGTGTGTGTGTGTGTGTGTGTGTGTGTGTGTGTGTGTGTGTGTATGCACACACTATTGCCATGTGGCTGCCCTATACAGGGGTTTGATGGACAGCTGCAGACTGTACATGGCAAGGTGTGCAGTTCAACATCTCCGGCCATGGATACGAGAACTGTGCATGCCAGGGGTTCCATGGGCACTTGGGACAAGGCCAGATATGCTACTCTCCCTTGATGATGACAAATGTCCGCTGGATCCGGGTCCCTGTTGGTACTGGCCAGGGCCATGTGCACATGGTCTGCTGTGTTGTGGTGTGGACAGCACCCCCCTTCAGTGCTGTTGCTGGTACTGCCACTACTGGAGCGACTCTGACTTGTTGCAAGTCCATGTAGACCTCCACCTGTTGGTGTTGCTGCCCTACGTCCATGTGGCTGTCGCCGTACTCCCACCATATGCTCTAACACGGACATTGCACAGTCGATGATTCCTACCATCTCACCCAACCGTCTATCCAGGACCTCTGCAAAATAACAGTGGGCACCTGCGAGATCACTGATGTATTCAATAACAGCAGAATGAGTAGCCCTCTGAAGCCTCAGACCCTGTTTAGTATAATGTTCCATACATGCCTGTGCCTCCACGATGGCCCAAAACATGCGTCTGATGACTCCTGCTGTGGCACTTCTGCCAGGGAGATGATGGCCATCAGCCCTCCTATGAGCACCCATGTACATCTGCCTGTGTGGTACCTCGCCAGTCATCCAGCTATGGTTGCTGTGCACAGGCACACTTGCCATAGTCCCCACACAGTCCTATCTCATGCCACCGCCAGCCAGCTGTCCCTCATCTATGGCCACTGGTGATGGGGTATATATAGGCAATGTGTCTGTGTGTGGAGATGGGATGGATAACAGTGGGATGTCAACCAATGGCACAGCTTCAGCCCCTGACAACCGTGCCTGTACCTCACCATACCTATCATCATTATTAGAGTCTGTATAGACACTAACATCAGTTTGCCAGCTGGAGGGACACTAACCCACCTCGCCACCTGAGAGGGGGAAACAGAAAATGTACTTTAAGACCTGTACGTCATTGCTTACCTCTACCCACATGCAAACACACACACACTCACACACACACACACACACACACACACACACACACACACACACACACACACACACACTTACAGGTGTGGTGGCACAAAGATATTACACAGACCTCTCATTACCCAGCTGTCAACATGCATGACATATGGCACTCAACAGCATGCACTGCAGCTATAATCAACCCCTGTTACCAACATTATACATCTCTGTGATGCATGAGTTGTTTTAGTAGGTGATGGCCATTTCCCTGGAACATACTGCACCCATGTATACAGTATTGCTGTGCACCTGTTCAGCACCCTGCCATGTACTGTGCACCATACCTCACAAGTGTACACACCATTGTTGAATATGTATATGTGTTTCAGTTATGTTTGCTCTGTTGCTCACAGCCCCTATGTGTTTGTCTGCCACATACCTGGGATGATATGAGAACAGATGTCAATTGTGAATGCCTGATGTCCTATTTGCAGATCCCATCATCAGCATTGCATGTATGAGCAATAAAATCAAATTATACTGACAAACTCCAAAGCTTACTGTGGCTATGAGGAGTGTACATACCCTTATTGACATGTCACCCTCTTCCTTGATATGCCATGGGGCCATAATACCGCATATGTTAACATTACACACACCTGATACGTGACATATGACCTGTGCAATTAAATGCAGCATCAGACAAATGTGTTAGTTTTGCAGATGTTTATTGGAATGCATACAATATGTAGGTTGTATAAGTGTGCACACCCTTAACATGATGGTTTGTTGCAGCACCTGTTAAGTGAACTAGAGTAGTCACTATTCCTGGAAGGTGTATACTAGCATGTCTCCTCTTAACTTGCCATTATTTGGTCACTCCATCCTACAAATACCCTCCAACACTGCCAGCTTATAAGGTCAGCTCACGTGCAAAGCCCTTGGAGGTCACACAGTGCCTTCACTATTGCTGTGGAGTCAGGGTTATGTCTGGCACAATGTATGACCTTGACTGTGTTCAGATACAGCCATTCTTAATGAGCTTTGGATGTATGCTTCAGTTCATTGTTGTGTTTCAGGATGACACCCCTCCCCATCCTCAGGCTTTTTGCAGATGCTTGACAATGATGGGCTACACACGAGTGTCATTTTGCAGTGTCCCCAATTCAGAACACCATGTCTACTGGCCTTACCAGCAAGGTACAGATGGGGATAGTGGGCCTAAGGTAGAGTGAGGTGTTGCTTGTGCAGCACATGTATCTTTATTAATACTGGCTGTAGGTTTCAGCCTTGGTCTCGGTACACCATTACACATTGCAACACATGCCTTTGGGAGACTTGATGTTATGCATATGCTACCTGTAGACAGCCCTGAATGATGTCTCCTGTGGAACAACATTTCCATCTAATTACCCTAACCTATAGGTCACACTTATGCAGAGTCCAGGTAATTGTTGTCACAGGTACTGCACAGGCAGTACTTGCTAGACATTCCTGCAATTCCTTCAGTGCTGCTGCATGTGTCTGGGCAGCCTATGTGACCAGTTTTCAAGTTATGTTGTCATCTGTCTTGGATGGGCATCTGTCTAATTTCTACACTAAAGGTGTCCCATACTTCACCATTACATACATGCTTGTCTACACTGTTTGCCATGGTATATGCATGATGAGGTAAGGCTACATCTCCCACTCCTTAGTACTACCTTTTGGATATGGGATCCATTCCATGGTTTGTAAGATGTGTGCAAGACACAGCTACCTCTGTTGCAGGTGAGTGGAAAAATGTCATGGACATACTTCTTGGACAGCACATTACATGGTGTGATATTGAGGACCCGTACTTAATGGAAGGTGCATACTCAAGATGAGTGAATGCTGCAGTACCTCAAAAGCTGGTTCCACAATATGTTATTTGGAGTTTGTGCACACATATGCTTCCATTGTTTGTTAAGGTATGTATTCCCCATATTTGTTGTCCTAACATAGGATTCCATCCTGCACATTCATTGCTCATGTTAGGACCGCATTACAGGTTGTAGAAGTTGTGGAATGTGGTATTGTGATATGCCGTTGTGTAGATCTATAACAGTTGCCATTGTAATACAGGTATATACACTCACTGTTGTAGCCACTGTATAAAGGTAATGTTTCAGACATGTCCTTACTGTAGGTCATTTGTCCCACCATTATGTTCATCTCTGTCCACACATTTTGCACTTACAGGTTGTTAGTTATACTGCAGGACTCTTACATACCCTTCAGATATGCCACCATGGTGACCACTGTGATGCAGTGCAGTTAACAGCAACAATAAATGAACATGTACAGCATGCATTATGGGTAGGTGTGTTAAATGTGTGCATGGCAAATGCCATGGCCATAACATGGCCGGTGTATTGGCAAACCTGAACAAAATACCTCCATACTCACCAACTACAGGCTGCTGCCCCAGAGATATATCAGAGGGACCTACATAGTTGTGTGAGAGATGTAATGTCAATAGCCACACAAGTGGCATTATTACAGGGTGGGAGCAGCATTTCAATACATCGACAATACAAACCCACAATACTACAGATTATGCACATCTGTTCATTACTACACTGCAGTGACTGACTATGTTATATGACATATGCATGAAGATACTATACAGATGAGGATGGATAAGCAACAGTGGTCTACTAGTGTGCCCTGTGTCCTTACCTGCAAGCTCCTCGTCCGTGGATGGTCAGTGCAACAATGTTGCACCTGCTCATAACTGCGGTTATGCAGACCGACATCACTTACCTTGTGGATGAGCTCGTTCCACAGGGCAGTCCTCTCCTGCAGATCATGCACCATGAAAATGATGAGGATGTTATTCTCTTGTGGAGTGAATGCTGGCAGTTGCTCTCTTGACATGGTACCTGCAAGACATAAACAGGTAAAAAGGTCTGAGGACCTCATACTGCAAGGAAATAGTTGTTAATTGACATCTCTCACTCCCCTCTGCCATATCTGCATAACTAATCTGAACACACACATCAATGGGTATGTTTACACCAAATCTACTGTTGGGACATCTATCCTATTGTGCAACAAATATTGAAATGTGTTTCTATTCATGTTCCATGTTGAAACACTATCATTGTTGGCCTGTTGCTAACAATGTAACCTGCATGCCATTGTAATGGCCACTGTGGTTCCATATATGCATGTTTACTGTTTGCTATGCAACTATTCCAATTCTGGTGTTGTGGGTTACTGGGAATATATATGCATGCTGTTATAACTAATCCTGGATTGTGTTGACTATTACTACCCACATAGGTTCTAAAACTGCAACACAATTTCACATTTGGGAAGGCTGTTCCCAGCAGAACCACCTCTCCCACCTCATCTGGCCATGGCACCAGGCCACAGCATGTCTGGGACCCAACCCAGGACCTCATCATCTGCTATTCCTGCACTACCTTCAGGTGGAACCACCTCAGGGGATGGGGCCTTCACCCCACACCGGGAGCGTGCAGAAACAGGATCCTGTAACCTTAAGTCAGGTCCAGGGTCTGGTGCATCTGCTACACCACCTTGAGGCCCTCATGACACACTTAGAGGTTCAGCCTGCCCCTCCTTCTCAGCCCCCACTACAGCCACCTTCAGGGCCATGAAGGTGCAGTGGTGATTGCCCATGTTTGCGGACATCAGTCCCATTGTTTCCATTTGGGGGCTCATGGACTTCCAATTTTCAAACACCCCTCCCTGTCCAAGGTGTTTACCCACCACATGTGTCATATACCACCCTGTATTCTGTCTTGTCTGTCTTGTCTGTCATGTCATTCTTCCGAACCAACCTACCTCCCCATATATACCTACTATCCTTCCCTAACATCCCAGTATCACCTTTAACACAAAAAGGGCAATCTGTTCCCAACACAAATGTCACACCATACATAACTGTCCATTTCGCACCCAAGTACAACTGCTTATAGGTGCCTTAATCACTCTGTATCCAACAGCCTTTGTTCTGGCCAGCAAATACATTATCAACCCTTGCAAGTGTGTAACCCAGGACCCTGCACTCCATAGCCACATCAATTTACAACCAAGCCATCTGAGCTGCAGATATGTCTAATGTATCCTCAAACATATCATGCAGCACAGCCATTCAACAGTAGGGGAAATTTATGTATGTGTGTGTGTGTGTGTATATATATATATATATATATATATATATATATATATATATATATATATATATCTATATATATATATATATATGTGTGTGTGTGTGTGTGTGTGTGTGTGTGTGTTGGTATATATGTACACATATATGTCTGTATATATAAATATATATATATATGTGTGTGTGTGTGTGTGTGTGTGTGTGTGTGTGTGTGTGTGTGTGTATATATATATATATATATATATATATATATATATATCTGTATATGTATATATATATATATATATATATATATATATATATATATATATAAATATATATATATATATATATATATATATATATATATGAGCCTTCATTTGTTCGAACTTTTAAATGTTCGAAACTCATATGGACAACACCATATGAGCGAACATTTGAAAGGCCGGCAAATGATAGAGAAGATCCTGCTACAGTGCGGGACTGGGAGATTCCCCTTTCCTGCACTGTAGTGCGATCTCAGAGTGAGAATATTTAAGTAGCAGGGGCTTGCCACCCTGCATAACACAGTTTTACTGTGTTTACAGGTAGGTAAATGGTGATATTTCAGGGTGTCAGTCTTTCGGAATGTCGATCATATGCTGTTGGCCATATGAAAGTCGGCATTCTGAACAGTCAACATTCTAAAGTAGACCTATATATATATATATATATATGTGTGTGTGTGTGTGTGTGTGTGTGTGTGTGTGTATGTGTGTATGGATTGCCTTCAGACATCAGGTCCACACTCTGAAGCTCCTTCCTCAACTGCTGCACTGTTCTGCCTTGCTACAAAACAGAGTGTCACATGAGGCTAACATTAGGGGGGATTTATAGGGACAGATCGTAGACATGCCTATTTCCAACCTGTGAAGTTTGTGAATGATACATTTCACATTAGCATGACTGTTCTGAAGGGGGTGGGGCCTGACACTCATGTGTCTATCATGACTTCATTACTTCCACCTTCAGCTATTTGCCTGACTGATATACATGTTTGGAGGAACAGAACAAACACTATGATGGCTTATCTCTTGTCATTCTGTGCAGATCCGCAGAGTTGACAGGTATGACCCACTACCCACAGGGCCAGATGCTATGTCCATAGCAGTTGTTCAGCAGGACATCATTACAGCAAGTCTTGCTAGTACATATCAAGGTTTTGAAATCATCTTTCCCATTATTACAGACCAAGTACTACATTCAATTACATACTGACATGTTTCACATACCTGTTTTATTAGTATGTTCTTTTCCGTGTTGCACTTCAGGATGTCTCTCTTGTTTGTTTTTTTTTTTTTAGTATTTTTTTTGTTTTTTACTATTATTTCTGTTTTTTTTCATTTGTTTCTCTCTCTTTCTCTCTCTCTCTCCACTACAGGGATCAAGCTGGTTTGAATAGGTTGCAGCATGGCTTTTGAAGATGATGCTCATGACCAGTTGATGGCCTCTGCACCAATTGGTGTTCCCTACTTGCTAATTGCATGCAGCCAGCTGTGTAGTACTTCCAACAGCCAATGTCATAGCAACCCACTACTATAAATGAATACATCATGTGTGCGTTGTCCCTTTAACTTTCCTGTATGGAAGACATCCTTCCTGTGTGTGGGCAGCAGTGCTATAGACAGCAGGTAGCAATACCTCTTACAACAGGACTTGTGGACACAAGCCAAATACATGTTTGTATAAGGTTCCAGACCTACGGACAGTGTGAGTATTGCTGTTACATGCATTGAATACTGCTGGTTTTGCAGGGTTTGTGTGTACATGCTAGTTTTGCATGGAATGCAGTCTGTCTGCATAACTCTCAACTGTGGGCCTATCCACATGATGGCCAGAGGATTGGCTGTTATGTTTTATCTGTTCACCAAAACTCACATGAAACTGTAGGTGTAAACTGAATGAAACCAACATGTAACTTGTAGTTAAGGAAAATACTACTTTTTAATACACATAAAGCATTTTTTGTCACAGTAAATGCTGTGACTTCTTCAGATGCAAACATCACAATAATATTCTACCTTTTTATACCACAGTCAGAGTCTCAAACAAATTGAATAATTAATAGACCATGGTTAATTAAAATCCTGATTATATATACAATTATCCATTTACTTTTATCACATCTTCCATACCCTAGTGACAGACATAAAAATTCTTTACAGAAAAAGTATTAGAGAATGTTTTGTCACTAACTTGTTTACTGTATGTATTGACTATCTACTAACATAAAGATATGAGTAAAAAAAATAATATAATGCTTGTATAATTCTAAATAAGAATAAAAATGTTAACTCAAACATCTTACTTTACTTGTTCTGTAAACTAAAAAACTCACGTATGTAGACTGTAATTTGAAAAACATGCAACGCAGTCGTCCTCCCTACCTAAATTACTGTAAATTTTAAAAAATTATCTCATAAGGCTTTTCAATGTTAGTATACATGAAATAGTGCATACTTCATTCAATCCTGGGTATTGACTTGCATTTGTTCTAAGTTGCTATAATAATTCAAGGCATTCCAACTTCAAAGAATCTGGTCCTCCTGCTTTATCAGGTGTATTCTGATCTATTACCCTAAACAAGAACTTATGTTCCCTAAACTCCAAGATGTGTTTAGCTAGAGCATTTTCCTCATTGGACTTCCTAATATGGTACAAATGTTCATATACTCGTTTGCGTAATCTACGATCAGTTTTTCCTATATAGAATGCGGGACAATCTTGGCATTGATATAAGTATACTACTCCTTTGGACTGACACTTTAATCTTTGTTTAGTAATGTATTTTCCATCTCTGATCCTAAATATTTGGCTCACATCCATGGATTTATAATAACTGCACATATCACATTTGTACATGCCACATCTAGTCGTAATAGGTACCTGGTTCCTTTCAACTACGTTTTTTAAATTAAATCCTTTTCTAAAAATCATCTTAGGTTTTATTTCAACTTTTTTATTAATAAACGTATCCAATAATAATAACTCCCAGTTCCTCTTTATGATGTCACACACGTCATCTGTGTCTAAGTTAACTATAAAAATTAAATTAGGTAAATTAGTACATTGTAAATCATCAATATCCGCAGATGTCTCAGGTAAATATGGGGGTCCATTCTTAGTATACTCCTGGCTCAGGATAGGATTGCATGTACCATTACTACATTTATGAGTAACTTCTGATATTAATTTATTAACCAATGATGCAGGGTAGCCCCTTAATGAACAGATGCAAGTCAATATGGCCCTGTGTTCCAGCCTCTGTCCTCCACATATACACCAGGCTTTGTCCAGATGTCATGCAGTAAGAAGTTGTTAGGTAATGGCCTATCATTATTTAGTGCTGGCATTCCTGCTATCATTCCAGTGATGTTGTGGACTCCCACACAAATTGTGGGGTAGGGTCCATATATATGAGGGCAGCAGCTGGACAAAACATGTGTGACCTTGTACAGTCCAGCGGTAAGTGTATGGAAAACACTGTTATATGCCCTTGTAAGACATTTTATGGTGGAGGGATATTAAATGCTTTTAACCTAGGCTGTTACAACATGTGAGGGATATCAGTGTTAAGAAACACCGAGGTATATGGCTGTACATTTTCATACATTTCACCACGGGAACAGTGGTGGGCTACAGATTACTGTCTTACACACAGTTCTGTCAGTGTGATAGTGACGTTTTAAGTTAAGCATTACATGTAACAGATTCATTTACATTGTGACAACTAATACTTTTCCCACTAGGGGTTGAGTACAGAGTGTAATTGGAGGCTGCTGAACTACATCTGTAATTAAGTGTTCACTGATTCTTATCTTCAAGGCAAGTGTTTTTTTTTACTGTTGTACTACTTGAAGGCCTTAGCCTGGACAGCAAAGTATGTTATGTTTTTCACATTACTGTATCAAATGTTTTGTTTGAGAGTTGCATTAATCAGTTATTATTTATTCCAACACTTAACTTTTTTAAGAAATGGTATAAACAATTAAATGGTACAAAAATAAACATGTCTGTGTATGAAAACTTGTGTGTGGTATCATGTCCTATGCATTATGTGTGGGTATATGTTTCATGCTATAATTCTCATTTGCAGGAAAGAATCCAACACTGGCCATTTTAAAAAGTGGCAAATGTAGGAATAATAGCTGTTTGATATGCTGTGTACCCTCTATATATATTCTTCTCATATATATCTACAAGTACTAATATCTTTATATGTGTATATGTGTATATACATCTATATATATCTATCTATATATATATATATATATATATATATATATATATATATATATATATATATATGTATACATATTTATATGTATATATTTGTGTGTGTGTATATGTATCATTGGAATGTTTAGTGCTTCAACATTGTACATTCCCTGTGGTAGACTGACTGTTCTGCATGAT